>NC_134483.1:16677399-16709899 GCF_040206685.1 Ascaphus truei
TTATCTTATACTAGCTGATATACCCGGCGTTGCCCGGGCGTGGAAGGGCAGGGGGCATGGAGTGGAAGGGCGGGGGGGGAGGGACGGGCAAAGGGCAGGGAGGGGCGGGGGGGGCAAAGGGCAGGGAGGGGTGGGGGGGGCAAAGGGCAGGGAGGGGCGGGGGAGGCAAAGGGCAGGGAGGGGCGGGGGGCAAAGGGCAGGGAGGGGCGGGGGGCAAAGGGCAGGGAGGGGCGGGGGGGCAAAGGGCAGGGAGGGGCAGGGGGGCAAAGGGCAGGGAGTGGAGGGGGAGGGGGTTGCAGGGAGGGGCAGGTTAGGCAGGGAGGGGAGGGAGGGGCGGGGCAAAGGGCAGGGAGGGGAGGGGCAAAGGGAGGGGCGGGGCAAAGGGCAGGGAGGGGCAAAGGGCTGGGGGGCAGGGGGCAAAGGGCTGGGGGAGGAGGGGCAGGTGGAGAGTGGCAGGGGACAAAGGGCAGGGGGCAAAGGGCAGGGGGAGGGAGGGCAGGGGGCAATGGGCAGGGGGAGCGAGGGCAGGGGGAGGGAGGGCAGGGGGAGGGAGGGCAGGGGGCAAAGGGCAGGGGGAACGATTCCTAATAGATCATTTCCTCTGTGCAGCACATTACCTTTGTCTCTTGTGTATAATTTAAGTCGGTAAAAGACACACCGCAGGGGGCAAAGGGCAGGGGAAGGGAAGGCAGGGGGCAAAGGGCAGGGAGGGTAGGGGGGACAGGTAGGGTAGGGGGGGCAGGGAGGGTAGGGGGGACAGGGAGGGTAGGGGGGGGGCAGGGAGGGTACGGGGGGCAGGGTGGGTGCAAAGGGCAGGGGGAGTCAGGGACGCGGTAAATAACCCATTCCCCTGCGTTTCCTCACCTTGCACACGGCCGCGCTCCTGTTCCTCCGGGTACCGGCCGCCCTCCTCCTCCACCTCGGGCTCCTCCGCGGAGAGGCTGAGACGCTCCGGTGAGGAGGTGCTGTGCCTTTCGCGGGGAGAGGCGGAGACAGCCGGAGGAGAGGCGGAGAGAGCCGGAGGAGAGGCGGAGACAGCCGGAGGAGAGGCGGAGACAGCCGGAGGAGCGGCCTCTGGGACGGGGAGCGGCCTATGTGAGGGGAGAGCCGCAGAGAGCGTGCTCTGTGTGTGTGGGTGGGGGGGATAAGCGGGGCGGAGGTGAGCGGGGGGAGTGGGGGAGAGGGGGGTGAGCGGGCAGGGGGGAGAGCGGGGGGAGAGCGAGTGGGGGGTGAGGGAGAGCGCCGGGTGAGGGAGTGGCCTATGGGTGGTGAGAGCCGTGGGGAGCGCTCTCGGGGATGGTCAGCTGGGGGAGCGGCCTATGTGAGGGGAGAGCCGCAGAGAGCGTGGGGGAGGGGGGGTGGATGTGTGTGTGTGTGTGTATCCGTCCCTCCTTTGGCCCGTCACTCCGCCTCAGGCCAATGAGAGGTGTGCGGGGGCGGGCGGGCCAAGGGAGCAATCTCATTGGCCTGGCCCAAGGTCCAATGGGATTGCCGCTAGGGACACAGGGAGGGACACAGGGAGACACATACAGACATAGACACATAAGACGCTTTCACAAATATATAGTAGATATATAGCAAATGGAAATATTACTGTCTGCAACCCCGCTTTCCACCATTATCACACAGCACTTTCACTGCAGCAAGGGATTCTGGGAAATTACATGCAAATGAGCACACAGTGCCACCTTTTGCTTCAAATCCATAAACATGGTTCCCTATAGGCTTAAGCTTGCTGCATGGTCACAGCTTTGAGCACAGCTAGGGTTAATTAAGATGCATAGGCAGCAAACTCACCCACAGACAGACTGTTTTAACCTTAATGGGTCTTCTCAGTATGGAGTTGGTTATACTGGCTATGCAAAAAAATGAAGCAAGGGATAGGTTTTACCATACTTATTTAAGTTATGGTGGGTTCATCAGTTCCATCTAAGATTCATCTCAGCTTTACCAAGATACGTCCAAGCTACAGCGTCAGCGGTTCCGGAGTCTGAGGGGTTAACTACATCGTAACGAAGATTTGCACCCCTCTTCCAGAATTCGTTTGAGCTGGGGATTCACTATCCAATCCTGTAAGGACTATTGTCAGGGTCTCCTAGACCTGGAGCCTAGCCATAGTTCTTCTTTGTCCACCGGGTGTGCTGCTGCCTTCTGTTTCCTCTGGGTTCCTCTCTGTCTGTCTGTCTTTCTTCTTGTTGCTCCTCTCTCTTTCTTATAGCTCTGCTTCCTGTCTGTTTCCTTTGCCTTTGCTTGAAGTCAGACTCCTATTGCACATGCCTCTGATCCTGATCTGTTTTCTTTACCTGTACCTGTTTTATAGAAGTCTGTTCACAGTAAAAGCCCCTGCTAGTAATCTGGCTTGTCCCTGTTTGTTCCTTGCTCCCAGGTCTCAGTCCCTGCTCCCCAGTCTCAGTCCCTGCTCCCTATTCTCAGTCCCTGCTCCCGGACCTGTCCTGCCCCGCCTGTCCTGTTCCAGTCTCCTCGTTGCCGACCTCTGCTTGTTACCTGACTTCGCTACCTGCCGCCTGCCTCGAAACCCCTGCTTGTTACCTGACTTCGCTACCTGCCGCCTGCCTCGGGCCCCTGCTTGTGACCCCTACTACGCTCGTGCTGTTCCGGCCACCGAGATCCTACCCGCCACAGGAGTCTCCCGTGACAACTATACAAAATAATTCCTTTTGGCGGACATAGAGGGCTAGCAAGTTGCGCCCCTACCCAAGGACTGTCGCAGGACTCAAACCGCGCACCCACTTGCATGCATGCAGGGGTGCCCAGAGACTTTGATTCATTCTGTGGACATTTGATTTTGATTCCCCATCCCAGTAAGTGTTTTATTGACTGTAATTGTGAATATTGTGTGTTTGTCTTAAAAGGAAACAAATTACAATTTATTTTACTCATTTTGTGTGCTCAGACCAGAATCCCGGTATTTGTTGGTAAGCCCTGGTCCACCGTGACAGGCTTATATATTAATATATATATATATATGAACAAAAAAACAGAGAGAGCACGCCCCATAGTGTAACACTGTAACATTTAATATGGGGAAGGGAATGGTGGAGGGATTAAAAACACTCACAATGTACAAGTGTAAATAAAGCAATTTGTTATATATAATCACCACCGAGGCAGGTAACGTCTCGTGACAGGTAAGCAGTCCAACATCAATACTGGAACAAGGCACCCGACAGCGTTAATCCTTTCAACGATCACTCGAAGTCCTCCATATAATATGGTATCGGAGCTGGCCTCAATAGTACACCATGCACACTCCGGCCGTAAAGCATGCACGCAACGTGATGTCGCGATGTCGCAAGGTACGTCCCAATTGCTTTATTTACACTTTTACATTGTGAGTGTTTTTAATCCCTCCACCATTCCCTTCCCCATAAACAAACAATTATAAACCCTCAAAAAAGCGCTAACGTACAATAGGTGAAAAATAAATTGAATATTAATTATCAAAAATTGGTGATAAATAATAAAGTGATAAAAGCTGCCTAGGGGAACAACAAACAACAGATCATTCCTAATCTGATACAACGAATACACATACAAATAAATGTCCCCGGTGCTTGAAATCAGTCCAAGATACCATAATCAAACAAAGATAGTCTCTGATACAAGGCTCCTTCTGGACAGGTTGATGAACTGATTGATTAAAGTTCCAGATGGGTGGGTGTCCTTAATAGAGTGTCTCCACTGCTTCTGAAATAACAGAAAAAAGGCACACCAATTGCGCAGTATACCACAGCAACAAGTCCCTAACTGAAACTTGCAGAATCCTACTCACAGAATGAATAATGACACATTCAGGGGAGAGAATCTGTAATCACGTCCCGTCCCTGCACAGCTCCCCACGGACCCCACGTGGTCTGGCTTGTGGAATTCCCCTCAGGTCGGCGATGTTGATCGTAGATGTCAACGATGCAGCATACACCAACGGTAGAACAGGGAATAGGACAATACTATCCTTGATGACCGGACCAGGGAGGTAAATTGTCCTATTCCCTGTTCTACCGTTGGTAGAGGGTAATTCCACAAGCCAGACCACGTGGGGTCCGTGGGGAGCTGTGCAGGGACGGGACGTGATTACAGATTCATATTAAATACATTACATTAAATTACATATTAAATGTTACAGTGTTACACTATATGCCGTGCGCTCTCTGTTTTTTTTTTGTTCTTATAGATTCTGCATTGGAACTGGTTCTTCCATTTGAGAGCTGCCGTGGACCCCTGGATCCTGTACATTATCCTGTTATCATCTATCAGGACTTACCTTAGGGTTGGACATTACACTTGGACTATATATTATTTCAATCTATATGTATGTATATTGCTATATTAGAGTGTATATTCTAGTTTGTAACTATTTTATATTTTTGTGGGAATTATTTTTATTTTTTTGCAGGTAGTTTGAATCATTTATTTGTTAATATCACATATTTATCCACTGTTTCACGATTGGCGCAACTTTACTCACTCCTTCCTATATATATATATATATATATATATATATATATATATATATATATATATATATACATACATATACACGTAGCCCATGTTCCCCCCCCTTCTGGGAGATTACACTGCTGCTACATGGAGTGTGGTGCATACCTGCTGGCTCACAGTAGATCTGAGTCTCCCGAATGATGGTAGGGGATGTCAGAACAGGCTTTTGGGGCATAACTGATTCGTACTCACGATGGCAGCGCCTCCATCTCTTGCGGACCCCAGGGATAAGGGGTGAAATCCCTGCAGGAGAACGTCTCAGCCTTCCCTCTGATAGATTTCAGTCTCAAACAGAAAGGTATAATAAACAACTGGAACACTTTATTCTCACTGTACACTGCACAGCTTTACACAGCAACAACTGGATACTTGGTTCAGGGGCCTTGACTCTCAGGATGTACCTGGACCTTCACTCCCAGCCAAAGGCACCAGGAGCAGTCCCAGCTCTTCCCTTACTCCCTGGTAGAGTAAGGGGAATGATCTCCATCCGCTCCCCTAAGGGAGGGCCACAAACTGACAGAGCCCTGCACAGCTTGGTATGGGTAGTCCTGTCTCTCTCAAGGTAGAGTCAACTAACTAAATTAAGGAAGTACAGCTCATTAAGTACAGGCAAAGCAGGAACCACCCCTGTGCCCCTGATTGGACACTAGGCCTGGTTGCAACACCTTCTCTGTGACTCACTGAGGCTGCATAGAAGTGGGGAAAACCCATGATTACTCCTGGAAAGCCTGCTTTTACTAGGGCTTACTGCCAGGAGGAGGGCAGACTGGTGTCACATTGTTCTGCCCGCAGACCAGGTTAACCCCCTATACTGAGTGGAGAGTGAGTAACCACGCACCCGCAGCAGAGGGAGCGTGCCCGGAGTGTGGATTGGGTTGCGTGGGCTTGGCCAGGAGTACCAGGGAAGATAGGGTACTTTCTGGGCACCTAACAAGCTCCTATTGAACCCCCAAAATAACCATAACATATATATAAGCATATGAGTGTCACAGAGGAGTGCTACTGAGCATGGAAATATATATTTAAAACCAGAGACAGAACATAAAACACAGACAGAGCTCAGTGCACATCCAGTGAAACTCATACACGGTACAGTGCCTAAATCTATATATAGCCATGCATAATAATGGTATACTACTTTCCTCTCTGTTGGCAGTAAGTCCTGGTAAGTACAGGTATGCCAGCAGTAGTTATGGAGGTTTTCCCTCACACCATGGTGAGGTGCCCTATGTATGAAGGGGAGTGGCTGTATGCTCTGAGTCCCTGGATAGTGACATCAGGGATGCGCCTGCCTCCTGAAGTATATAAGGCACAACACAGTTAGTTAGTTGTGTTCCAGCAGCTGTGGGAAGTTGTTGGGAAGTTGTATTTCCCTGCATAAAGGATTGTAGGAACACTTTGTGACCCTAGTGCAGTAACTAGCAGTCTAGGTTGACCAATCGGCCTGTCTAAGCCACTCTGTGTCCAGGGACCTGGCACAGAGAGGATCTCCCTAGGAGAAGAGGGAATCCCACTTCAATTTGGGAGGGCGTACCTGGCAAAGGGACAGCACGGAGAGATGTGCGGCTAGAGCCGGCAGCTGCATGGGGCAGTCTGCTACATCCCAATCTACAATAAAGATGACCTTGTTAATGAAACCCCCACTGTGTGAGTGTGAGATTACTCAGCAGTGGCAGTCACCACCAAGAAGGAGTTCCTCACCAGGACCATCTCCCTGCGGAAGCATAGATCCTGATGAGGTGGAGGCGCTGCACATGATTTAAGTTGAACTCGCACCCATTACCTCAGCTACCTGTCCTGATGACATCCCCTAATACCATCAAGCGGGAGACTCAGGAGTCCTGTTGCCTGCAGGTGCACCACCAGACACGAACACGTAATGGGGGTTGGTTGCTAGAGTACCCGGGCCAATGTGAGATTGGGGGGGGGGAAAACCCGTTACAATTGGAGGCGCTGCTGAGATATATCTGTCAACAGGACAGGCTTTAGCTAGGCACGCTAGGAAACAGGGAAAGTGTATGCTGCCACTTTGTGCTGTGTTGGGATGGAACCGCAGGAGTAACCTGGGAACCTGAGATGAGTTAGTGGGTCTGGAGAGGGGCTATAGCTGTCCGAGTCACCTTGAGGTAGCGCTAGGGGTAGGATGCCTGAAGGGATAGCCTGTTAACTAGGTCAGGACTCCTGGAGAGGGTCTGCACTAGGCTGACCAAGAGAGGTAGACGCCCAAGTACTGCATGGAAGCCCCAGAGTACTCTAGCCATTCCAGATCACTTACCGAAGGGAGCACAGACTGGGAGGAAGGAGTTACAGTAGACACTGAGAGAGTGAGCCAAGCCTGAGGTAGTGCAAACACGAGTTAGATCTACGTTAGGTACATAAGGTGGTGCACAAGGCATGTTTATTGTACTGATATTGTACTGATGTGGTAGCAAGAAGCAACCGTCAGAATGGAGGATCTGCAAAGAGCAGAAGGTCCAGGATGCCGGACTGAGGAAGAAGAACTAGCTACAGAAGGGACTTTTGTGAGCTTGTTATGGAATGGCGTGAAAGCCGTGGCTGCGCCGTGTTTGTCCTGCCTATGTTCTCGGGAAAGTACCCTCGAGACTAGTGAGGACGACAGCCTTGTGAGATGGGAGGAACGAAATGGACTTTGTTATACACCAATAAACAAACAGCCAGACGCTACCTCAAATATGAAGAAGGACAGTACTTGCCAAGATGGCGGTTCCCGCGTTCCCGGGACACCGCGTGGGCCAGCTGCAGAAAGTCTTGCAACTTTGCAGTTTGCTAATTGTTGGCCAGGATTGGCGGCAACAAGAAAACCCCACCCTGCTGGGGAGTTTGGCGCGAAAGCTGGAGCCACACCCTCATGGACTATGACTCACTCTGCACCTGTGCTGGGTCAGCCTACAACTCTACGAGACATCCCCCTAGTTTCAACCAGGGGGAGTGGTCTGCGGTTCCACCGGATGCCGATGGAGGAAGTAGGGGGAGGGATTGTTCAACCAACCCCTGCCCTTCAGTTGCGAAGAGCAATTGATCGATACAGACCTCTAAGAAGAGTGCCTCCGTTGGTGACTATGGCTGAACATTCCGAGAAAGTGGATCAGAGTCCCTTGATATCTACCCATCCCTATTCGGTTCCAGGAGGCTTCCTGATTATCCGCGTAGAGGGTGTGGAGACAGTGGTCTGTCTCTGCCTGCAGTGCAGACTGCCGGGCGGAGCTGTGGGCAGCGAGGCTCGATGTCCTCATTGTGGACTGCAATATATGTGGCCCATGACGACGTTTGTGCTGGTACAAGCTGGGGGAGTGAAGGATTCTACCCCGATGTCGGCGGCGGAGCTTCCGGGTGCACTGTGGCGTGAGAGTACAGGCCCCGCGGAGCAGGAATCAAGCCGGGTTCTCAAGTCAGAGAAAACTAGCCATCGGAGAGGTGACCGAAAAGGAGCCCATCGACGGTCCCCTACTGGAATACCCTGCCCGAACTGTAAATTAGAGTCCTCGGATGAGGAGTGTGCCAGGCTGGCAGATGTACAGGACTTGTTGACGGAGTACCATACCAGTGGTATCCCGTGGCGAGATGCTATTCCTCGTGGTGTGGAGACACGGAGTCGAGTGTCCCCAGTACCGCGACAACCCGATCGCCGGAGTCCCACTGCCGTGGTGACTAGCGGGTCGGAAGGAGGTCGATCCACCCCGACGCTGCGGAGCAGTAGGCTAGCTCAGTGCTCGCCGCAGATCCAGGGAGTGGAGGTGAAAGAAGAGCGGAACCAGGGTCAGGCTGGACCGCGTAGCAGACGGGCGTTGCCGGATGTCCTCGTGGAGGAAGAGGTCTCGATTGGGGACCCAACCCAAGATGGCATCGAAGCACGTGCATGTCCGGAGGAGATTCCGGACGACCAGGGCGGCATCGAGTGGGAGGTGATCGCGCCTCTGCGGTCGAGCAGTGGAAGTCGATCCCCTACTGACAGACGGAGTGGGCGCTCGAGCCGGAGACCGAGAAGCTCAGCTGGCGGAGGAAAGAACGGACTTTGTGGCGGAAGCGAGTCAGGTATTGCTGAGGAGCAGGCCGTAACCCTGCCGATACCTACCGCCCGGCCCCGTCCCCCAACCCCGTCCATCCCCAAAGTTAGCCCCAAGGCCCTAGTTAAATCCCCTGTCCCTGTCACCTGTTCATTCGGGTCTACCACTAGCCTGGGGATGTCAGGGGATTCCCGGGGTCCTACCGAGGAACGGGTAAAAGAAAAGGGGTGAAGGCGGTCACAGCAATAGAAGTCCAGCCCAGGAACAAATAAAATTAAAATCAGCTTTAATTTACATGCTGTACATCACAGAAGGGGCACTCTGACGCGTTTCGTCCTTCTCCAGAACTTTATCAAAGAGTACTCCGCATCACGGGGAAAGTCACGCCAGAGGAAATCCTTCAGCAGTGTGGAACAGCTCACCGCAACCGCACGCAGGATACCTAAGACACCGGGCAGGGTAAGGGCAGCAGCTAGTGGCCTCAGGAGGTTCAAGAGTGAGGTGTCCCTGGACACTTCATTTCCTGCACCCGGTCACTATCGGCACAACGGGCCCCCCGCGCTGGGTGAGTCTAATCCTTATAATTTGAAGATTTCATTGTGTCCTAATGGTGAATTGCTACATACTTTTAGTGGATTGAGTTTTTTCCTTACACTTTATTATACTTGACTTTGGCAGCATCAGTCGTTTTGGGTTCACTCCCATATTTCCTACCGAGGAACGGACTGGAAGCCTGGACTGGGGAACTTCGGATGATGGATCGGAGGGTGGAGGGAGGATTTCTTGACGAGGGTCGGTGCCCAGTGATTGTGCTAGTGTGTTGGGTATCACGGGTGGACACTGGTCACAGCGTCGGGGAAAGGTTACGCAATCTGAGGGTACTTCAGGGGTATCATCGGGCGGGCCTGAAGAGGAAGAGCCACTAGAATCCAACTCGGAGGAGGTACGGGAAACTAGATGGTGGGCACCACTATATGAGGGGTATGTCGCCTGGATAGACCGCACCCGTTTCATTCTAGAAAGGGATGGGGTAGTTGACCATTGGTGGGCTCCCGGGGATTTCAACGATGAGGCATACCTCAAAGAGCTGCGAGTAAGGTGGGACCGAATTCAAGGGGGTCTTATTACCCCAAAGGGATCTGAAGGGTTAGATGATCCGGTGGAGTCAGATGAGCCCCTGTCATGGGTGTTGCCGGGAAAGGCTGGGCAAACTAAATTAACCCGGGCCTGCCGAGCTGAACGGGCCATTACAGCCAAATATAAACGGTCTCATGGGCTTGAGTACCCATATGTCCCCGAACCTCTGATGAGGGAGATAGAGGACAATCGAGAGAGGTGGCTTCGTAATGACATAGAATATTACATTGTCAATAAGGGAGGGGCCATTAAGGGAGTTCAGGCTGAGCAGAGGGTTTCCCAACTGATGAGGGTTTGGAAAATCGGTGGCAGCATTTATATGCACAAAGTGGTGTATTGTAATGAGCGAGGCCTGCCCCGAGAGTATAGCGTGACAGTCACCGATGCAGCGGGGCGGGAGGTGAAGAAACCAGACCCTCGACACTATTATTAGGTCCCGTCAAAGAGTGGTCTGCCCTTTTCTTTAACGCTCCCTGCTGGTCAGTGAGCGAAAGGTTCTTGCATTATTATGTAAAGGTGATAATGTTTGATGCTTAATTTGTGTGTTCTTTTTCAGTGTTTCCTGGAGCAAGGTACACCTAATTTAGGCCCCAGCCGGGATGGTGGGGATTCACCAGGGGGAGTATTTCCCTCACACCATGGTGAGGTGCCCTATGTATGAAGGGGAGTGGCTGTATGCTCTGAGTCCCTGGATAGTGACATCAGGGATGCGCCTGCCTCCTGAAGTATATAAGGCACAACACAGTTAGTTAGTTGTGTTCCAGCAGCTGTGGGAAGTTGTTGGGAAGTTGTATTTCCCTGCATAAAGGATTGTAGGAACACTTTGTGACCCTAGTGCAGTAACTAGCAGTCTAGGTTGACCAATCGGCCTGTCTAAGCCACTCTGTGTCCAGGGACCTGGCACAGAGAGGATCTCCCTAGGAGAAGAGGGAATCCCACTTCAATTTGGGAGGGCGTACCTGGCAAAGGGACAGCACGGAGAGATGTGCGGCTAGAGCCGGCAGCTGCATGGGGCAGTCTGCTACATCCCAATCTACAATAAAGATGACCTTGTTAATGAAACCCCCACTGTGTGAGTGTGAGATTACTCAGCAGTGGCAGTCACCACCAAGAAGGAGTTCCTCACCAGGACCATCTCCCTGCGGAAGCATAGATCCTGATGAGGTGGAGGCGCTGCACATGATTTAAGTTGAACTCGCACCCACTACCTCAGCTACCTGTCCTGATGACATCCCCTAATACCATCAAGCAGGAGACTCAGGAGTCCTGTTGCCTGCAGGTGCACCACCAGACACGAACACGTAATGGGGGTTGGTTGCTAGAGTACCCGGTTCAATGTGAGATTGGGGGGGGGGGGGAAACCCGTTACATATATGTATAAATATCTATTAAATAAAATGGTCTTTTAGTTTAACATTTTTGGCCAAAATTGTTGTAAGCCCCTGAGCCACTGCACGGCAGACCACATTTTCAGGGGTCCCTAACACTAATATAAATTCTTAATAACCTGTGCAATACCAGGAAGAATGATTTATAATAAATCTGTCAATATTAGTTGCAAAGTTCTAAGTCTGATTGAAGCTTTTATTAACCTGTACATTACCAGGAAAAGCACTCTGTATTAGATTTGTCACAATCACACTGCAAGCAAGCAAGTTCCCCTGAGAGTGGGTCTATTTTGATCTGGTTTAAACCGATTGGCCGGCGAAGCCGGCCAATTCAGTTGAACAGCAATTCTACTTGTTGCCAAGTAGAACAAAGAAAAACCAGCCAAACAAATATGAAAATTAAATCCAAACAGTGCACTGTAAATGAAATAAAGTGCACTAAAAAAGAAGGATCAATTCAAATGAATCCATAGTGGGGGATACCGAGCAGATCACCCCGCCTGATGACCACTGGGAGGCAATCTCTGAAACTGTCCCAGTGGACTCGGCGTACGTGCTCGAATACGGGAGTGCACCAGCGCCCGGAACATGACCACGATGTTCGTTGGGACCCCCCCCCCTCCAAACACTGCTTCCTGGTTTTACAAATGGCTACCTTAGCCACTGCCAGGAGCAGGTTCACAAGGAGATCCCTAGGCTTATTGCCCCTGAGAGTGGGAGATGCTATGGAGTGAGCTTTTAAACATTTAAATGTGGGAGGGGGTAAGCTTCAATTAGGTAGGAGGTTGCCACCCTCCAATCAGCTAAGACTAGCTGAACAAGAATTACAAAACATACTGGACACCTAACAAGCTCCTATTGAACCCCCAAAATAACCACAACATATATATTAGCATATGAGTGTCACAGAGGAGTGCTACTGAGCATGGCAATATATATGGAGTGAGCTTTTAACCATTTAAATGTGGGAGGGGGTAAGCTTCAATTAGGTAGGAGGTTACCACCCTCCAATCAGCTCAGACCATTTTATTTAATAGATATTTATACACAGTGTTCGACAAACCTATACATTTGCTCGCCCCGGGCGAGTGGATTTAACCCCCGGGCGAGTAAATATTGGCCCAAGCAGCACACGTTTGGTACTAGGTGGCGAGTAGATTTTTTTTGTGTGGCGAGTAGATTTTTTGGTGATTTGTCAACCACTGTTTATACATATATATTTAGGCACTGTACCGTGTATGAGTTTCACTGGATGTGCACTGAGCTCTGTATGTGTTTTATGTTCTGTCTCTGGTTTTAAATATATATTAGACCGTTAGTGAAGTACCCCGCTACAGCTGAATAAGGTAAGTGTGTGTGGGATAAGGTGCTAATGGGTAACGTAGTAGGTAAATATAGAAAGAGCAAGAACCCACTGAAAGCACTCAATATCCCCTAAATGTGCAGTGATAAGTATATTAAAAATAATCTTTAATGCTTTACTGATTAAAATAATGGATGTTAAAATACATAAATTGACACACATATATATAAACCCTACTGATGAGTATATAAGATACTCCGGGTTGGTAAAATTAGGGAAACGTTTGAGGTTTATTGGATCAACACGTTCCCAGGGATCTGATATGCAGTATTCCCTTAGGGTGGTATTGTGGTATACACTGGTTTAGGGGGAAAGCTAGCTGATAGCCTGTCCTGTTTGTCAGACAGGTATATAGGTAATAACGTGAGAGGATGTACTTGTACTCACAATAGTGGTATGCAGATAGATAAATCGGCGCAGTATATCCGGTATATCCTCACTGTATGTGGGGTAATGAGTCCTTAATCACCTAACAACAGCTAAATTGCTCCTTAGGTACAAGAGCTAGCTGAAATACACAGAGGGAAAATACAGCGGTGTATAGATTCCTATCGACAGTGTGCCCAGACTCCTGACAACTGGTAGCCCAAAACCAGCAAGGGCTACATATATATTATATGTAAAAAAAAATAATGTATAATTATATAATAATACAAAAGATATAACAGTGCTGCACACCAAATAGAAATCAAAAAGGGGCAAGATACTTACAATTTTGTACCGGTGCTCCTGGTTCAGGGAAAACCTGTCTAAAGAAATCCTGAGCATAGAGATGAGATAGATGATCCAGCAATCTACGGATTTTCAAAAGATTTATTGCGTCCAAACAGCACGACGTTTCAACCTTCTCAGAGGTCTTTCTCAATTGACGTCGTGCTGTTTGGACTAGTCACTTAAGAAAGACCTCTGAGAAGGTCGAAACTTTGTGCTGTTTGGACGCAATTAATCTTTTGAAAATCTGTAGTTCCTTGGATCATCTATCTTCTAATCATATAATAAAACTGCCCATTTATTGTCTACATTTTTCCCTGCAAAAACATCATCCCAGTGTATTACTTGTAGATTAGACCCCAGTTTATTAAAATTTGCCTTTCTAAAGTTTAAGGTCTTTGTTGAACCCAAGTAATCTGTTTTTTGATAATTTATTTAAAATGAGACCATGTTATGATCACTGAGTCCTCATGTGTGTTCACCATGAGATTGATAAATTGTTGCGGTCTCCAGGTGCTAGCTGGGACCATTGGAGCATTTGACCATGGAGGTGGGTTTCCTTGAGGGTGCCGCCCTCTTATCAGGCCTAAGGAGAAGGACCCTCCCCTGTGGTATAAAACATGGCATCCATCTAAATGTAGTGTTCTTTGTTCCAGACAATCTCTCTTTAGGGAGGTGACTGGATTCCACTTACCCCATCAGGGTATAAGGGAGCTGAGGATAGGTTCTTGGGGCCTCAAGCTCCTAGGGCTAATTCCAGGGAAGGGAATGCTCTGACCCAGGAAAGATGCATGCAAGCAGCGAGGTATAGGTTAGTGAAGTGCCTATTATCTGTACTTCTCTTGCACGGGAGATGAGCTGTGAACACCTGCAATAAAGATCCAAGTTGTACCATCACTGGCATGTGTTCTATGTGTTCTATGTGTTCTATGTGAGGAGAATTGCCTGTGGGGGTTACCCCTGTTCCTAATAGGGTCCCTGCATGTGACGGTGAAGGGGTTAACCAGGCTCACTAATAAAGGTTCAGCCCACTTGGTTACCCCTGATCCGTGTGTTGGGGTCCTAGAGTGTCAGCTCTTGGACCCAGATGTCCTAAATGCATTACTGTGACTGTGTGCAAATGATGCGACATGGGTGTTTTGCCTTTCCTGGGATGCTGTGACCGGGAGATTTCTAGGCTGTAAGTTTCAGGGTGGGTTTGTCAGAGAAAGTCTTTACAGAATGTGTCTATGTATTGGGTTCCAGAGTTCTGGGATACCCCAGGAGTTGGATCCGGGAATCGAGTGAGATTCTCGGATGCAGCCAAGCACATTGCTCCGGGCAAACTCTGACTCTGAAAACGCTATTACGTCTCACCGCCAGGATTCCTGCTGCAACATCTTCCAGACAAGGTAAACGGGCATGAAGGGGTTAATATATACCTGCAATCATACACGGGGTCCCTAGTGTAATGAGGGTTCCCTAGTATAAGGAAGGGTGCCCAGATACATGGCCAGATACCGTGCACCTAGTAGAGGGGTTCAGGGGGTGCTCCAGCTATGGGATAAAGCTGAGTGATTGCTTGTGTGTAAAAGATAAAAAGTTATTTTTCTAAAGTGTGCCAAAAATGAGGCAAGTGAGTGTAGGCAATATATACACTCCCTGCATCCCTGACACCAGAATATGGACTTATACATTTTTACCACACAGAAGACAGGACACAGTATATTTTATTAAAGAGTTATATTTAATAGGTATGCTGTATGTACTGATAACCTGTGAATTAACTGTGGGATTTCCAAGTCATGGATTCCAAGAGACCAGGTGGCTACCAAGCTTGGTGCCTATGGGTCTATGTGGAGTCCTGACTTGAAAGCCTCAGGGATGCCAAGGTGTTAGAACACGAAGGGTACTGCAGTTCCGCTGAGTACCCGCATCCTGCGCTCAGGGCCGCCAACAGAAATCGTGGGGCCCGGGACAAACATTTTAAGCAGGGCCCTCCCCCCCGTGTCGGTGATATTGCCTGCCACCCCCCCTCCCCATTTCACACCTCACGAGCCCCCTCTCTTCCCCATCCCCTCTTCCCATGTATTTCTCTCCCTTCCGTCTCACCCTCCCGCCTTGCATGTATTTCTCTCCCCTGCTGCTCACTCTTACTCCCTCTTTTCCTCACTCACCCCCTCTCCTCTTCCTCCGTCAATTACCCCACGCGCACTCATTCCGTACCCCCCCCCCACACACAATTCCGCTCACAAGATATATACCAAAAAACTTCCCACCCCAAAATATACACAACCCCCCCCCCCAAATGCATACATAAACCCTACCTACCCAATACATATATACAGTTAGGTCCGGAAATAATTGGACACGTTTTCAAGGGACCAAAAGTAATTGGACAGTTGACTCAAAAGCTGTTTCATGGACAGGTGTGGGCTTTTCCTTCATTATTTCATCATCAATTAAGCAGGTAAAAGGTGTAACGCCTGTATGCCCGCAGACCTGGCCAGTCCCCAGTACTGAGGTGGGTAGGGTTAAAACACGCACCCACAGCAGTGAGGGCGTGCCCGGAGTGTGGTAGTGCGTTGCCGGGCCTGTAGAAAGATGGTTAAGGTATATTTGCAACGCCTTGGGTTTCAGAGTTCGGATAGTGATGTCCGTGTGCCAGAGTCTAGGGCAATAGAGAGCAGGATAGTGATGTTCGTAAGCCAGAGTCCAGGGATAACAGAAGGCAGCAAGGTCGTATCCGTAAGCAGGGTTCAAGGGCTGGAGAGAGCAGGGTAATCCAGTACAAAGCAGAGTTCAAGCCAGGGAGATCCAAAGGTAAGCAGGAACAGGAACAAATGCTGAAAGAGACAGGAGAGCCAAGCATAGGACTGCACACACAGGGGTCACAAGAAGATATGCAGAGCAATGAGTGAGAGGACAGACAGGGGTTATAAAGGAGGGAACACCAATGGGAGAGAGAGGAGGAGCAGAGGGTGAAGTGAGGGGCAGCAGGGATAGGTGAGAAGGAGAGAGGGAGGAGACAGGTAAATCAGAGAGGGAGATTGCTTGTACAGCATGGGAGGCGGAGCCAGAGGTCTGGGAAGGTTTACAAGAGGAGCGTGTGCGCGCGCCCTCTGTAAGGTTAGGGTGCGCGCGCACAGGCTGTGTCAAGAGGCGCGCGGAGCGCCGCGCCGCGGGGGCACCTGCCGAGGGAGAACCGGAGGAGAGACTGCAGGAGGTAAGGGGACCGGAGGGGAGACAGAGGGAGGCCGCGAGCAGGGAGTATTGCGGAGGGGATTGGGAGTTTGCGAACATGCGCGCGCCCTGTGGGGAACGCGCGCAGACACTGGGATTGCATCAGGGGAGGCCGCAGAGGGACGGATGCGGGAGGAGGAAGGGAGAAAAGAGCGAGGAGGCAAGAAAGGGATATCAGAGGCAGGGGGAAGCGCAGTGCCAGGGACACATGAAGAGGAAGGAATGCCCTGAACCGTCACAGTATCCCCCCCTTGAGGATCGATCTCCGGGCAATCCTGCCATGGCTTCTGGGGAAATTTCTGATGGAATTGCCGGAGGAGTTTGGGAGCATGAATGTGACGTGACGAAATCCATGAACGCTCCTCTGGGCCATACCCCTTCCAATGGACGAGGAACTGTAGTTTATTTCTGGACCAAGGGGAGTCAATTATGGAGTGAATTTCGTATTCGTGCTGTTCGAGAGTGGTCACCGGGTTGGGTTTTCGGAAACAGTCCGGGAAGTGAGAGCTCTGGATGAAAGGTTTGAGTAGGGTTACATGGAATACGGAAGGAATCCTCATGGTGGGAGTAAGTGCCAACCGGTATGCGACAGGATTGATCTTCTCCAATATCTTGAAGGGGCCCAAAAATCTCGGAGACAACTTTGGAGACGGGGTCTTGAGCCTTATATTTTTTGAGGACAACCACACTCTGTCTCCGGGTTTGAATGAAGGGCCCGGTTGACGACGTCGATCTGCCTTTGTTTTTTGTCTTGAGACGGCCGTTTGTAGAGTCTTAAGGATCCTCCTCCAAGAATTCTGAAGGGTAGAAACATGAGAGTCCGCTGCGGGAATGCCAGAACCCCCTTCTGAGGGGAAGACTGCTAGGGTGAAAACCGAAATTAATGAAGAAAAGGGATTCTTGCGTAGATTCATTTTTAAGAGAGTTGATAGCAAATTTGGCCCATGGTAACAGATCCACCCAGTTGTCTTGAGATTCGGAGACGAAACATCTGAGATACTGCTCTAAGGTCTGATTCATCCTTTCTGTCTGACCATTGGTCTAAGGGTGATATCCAGAAGAAAAAAGAAGGGAAATCCCATGTCTCTGGGAAAACGCACGCCAGAACTTAGAGATGAATTGAGAACCTCTGTCAGAAACAATAGAAATGGGAACACCGTGTAATCTGAAAATTTCCTTGGAAAAACTATCGGCCAAGGTAGCAGAATTAGGAAGACCCTTGAGGGGAATAAAGTGTGAGTGTTTAGAAAATCTGTCTACAACAACAAGAATGGTATTCATTCCCTTAGAATTTGGAAGTTCGACAATGAAGTACATAGAGATGTATTTCCAAGGTTGCTCCGGAATGGGAAGAGGCATGAGAAGACCCGAAGGTTTGTGATGGGCAGATTTACTCTGGGCACATACCGGACAAGCACTAGTGAAATAAAAAATGTCCTTGTTCATCTTAGGCCACCAAAAGGTCCATTTAATAAGATCCGCTGTCCTCTTGAAGCCTGGATGACCGGCCGATCTAGAAGAATGTCCCCAAAGTAAGATTTTGTGGAGAAATCGTGGAGCTGCGTATAAGCGTCCCTCTGGTACCCTGAACCTGCTGGGAATGTGATCCTGGGCTTCGTTGATTTCATCCAACACATCAAAATTATTGGCAGAGATTATGCACTTGGCAGGAAGAATAGGTTCCGTGGACTC
Organism: Ascaphus truei; assembly: GCF_040206685.1. Taxonomy (NCBI): domain Eukaryota; kingdom Metazoa; phylum Chordata; class Amphibia; order Anura; family Ascaphidae; genus Ascaphus; species Ascaphus truei. Next base: position 16,695,456 of record NC_134483.1, read on the forward strand.
ATTGGATTCGTTCTCCGTGACGAACTGGCGAGAGAAAGCGTCTGCTTTGATATTTTTGGTACCCGGAATATACGAAATGGTATAGTTGAAACGGGATCCTAATCGTCGGGCCCCCTCGGTATACAGCAAATTTTTGTGGTCGGTGAGGATGGCAATAGACTCCTTGGTGCCTTCTAAAAGATGCCTCCACTCCTGAAGAGCCAATTTAATGGCCAATAGCTCACGATTCCCAACATCATAATTTCTCTCGGCAGACGAGAATTTCCGAGAAAAAAAACCACAGGGATGGAGTTTTTCTTGGGAGAGGATCTCTGAGAAAGAACTGCACCGGCTCCCACATCCGAGGCGTCAACTTCCAATGTGAAGGGAAGGGAGGTATCTGGATGACGTAGGATGGGTGCAGAGACGAAGGCTTTTTTGAGAAATTCGAATGTGTCAATGGCTTCGGAGGACCAAGACGTGGGGTCGGCACCTTTTTTGGTCAAGGCAGTGATGGGGAGAGCAATGGAAGAAAAATTACGGATGAATTTCCTGTAATAATTGGCAAAGCCAAGAAAACGCTGCACGGCCTTGAGAGAATTTGGCAGCGGCCAGTCGAGAACAGACTTCAATTTCTCTGGGTCCATAGAAAAACCTTGGTAAGAGATAATATAGCCTAGGAAGGCAGTAGACGTCTGGTGGAACAAACATTTCTCCATCTTGGCGTATAGGCGGTTAGCACGGAGCCTAGAAAGCACCAATTTGGTATGGTGAATGTGTTCATCTAAGTTTTTAGAAAAAATGAGACTGTCATCCAAGTATACGATAACAAATGTTCCCAATACATCCCGGAAGATGTCGTTCATGAACTCTTGGAAGACGGCAGGAGCATTGCATAATCCAAAGGGCATTACTAGATACTCATAATGTCCAGATTGCGTATTAAACGCGGTTTTCCACTCGTCCCCTTCCCTTATGCGAATGAGATTATAGGCCCCTCTTAAATCGAGCTTGGAGAAGATAGAGGCTCCTTGGAGGCGATCGAAAAGTTCAGAGATTAGGGGAAGGGGGTAACGATTCTTTACCGTGATTTTGTTGAGTCCGCGAAAGTCGATATAGGGTCTTAGCGATCCATCCTTCTTCTTCACGAAGAAGAAGCCTGCCCCAGCGGGGGAGGTAGAATTGTGGATGAATCCTTTCTCTATATTTTCTTGGATGTAAGACGTCATAGTCTCAGTTTCTGGAACGGACAAGGGGTAAGATTTTGACTTCAGGAGGATGGTTCCTGGAATTAAATCGATAGGACAATCGTATGGACGATGGGGAGGCAGAACTTCAGTCTGTACCTTGTTGAACACATCCAGGAACTCATGATACACGGTCGGGAGAATCGAGAGATTGGAAGGAATGGAATCCAAACCGGCGAGCACCGCAACAGGAGAAGAAGTAGAGACTGACTCAGCGGAGGAAGGCCACTGGATAGGTAAGGTGCCAGTTCAATCAATGCGCGGATTGTGGAGTTGCAGCCAAGGCAATCCTAACATAACCTGAACGGTGGGAGAATGGAAGATATCAAAAACTATTACCTCCTTATGACTGTCGGCCAAGGTCAAAGTGAGAGGAATGGACTCCCAGATGATGAATGCTGGCTGAAGCGGGCGACCATCAATAGCCTCGAGGCCAATGGGTGCTTTTCTTTTGACCAGGAGAATTTGGTTCTCAGAGGCGAAGGTATGATCCAGGAAGTTACCGCCAGATCCAGAGTCAATGAAAGCTTTTACTTCCAATAGGAGGTCAGGGCCCGCCAGCGTTGCAGGAAGCATGAACTTCTTTGGGAGATCCTCAGGGAGAGAGGGGCAAGAAGAGACAGTACCCAGTAGAAGACCCTCTACCTTTACTGGGTGTTCCCGTTTCCCGGTTTCAGGGAACAGTTCTGGAGGCGATGTTCCGAAGAACCACAGTAGAAACAGAGTCCCTTCTGTCGGCGTCGCATTCTCTCCGCAGCCCGAAGTTGTTGGCTACCGATTTGCATCGGCTCTGGGGCATCAAATGCCAGGAGGGGCGAAGAGGGCGACCTGTGAGAGACGTAGTGGGTAGAGGTGACAAGGGAGCGGGACACCATGCACATGTAAAAGAGAGATCACAAAAATAGTACAGTATAGCACAAAAATGATAATCCTATGAAATTCTGCAAAGGTTATACTCACAAGCAGACAGTGAGTTAAGGCATTTCACACATAAAGTGTACACGAACAGTAGTCCCACGTAGAGGGGCATCTGTGGACCTGGATGGGATGGATAGGGTGCACTACAGCAGAGGACAAGAACACACCATAGTGCGAACTGTGCAACAATTTAATTAATTAAAAAACACTTCACAAGTGCTCACTTACAAAGGATTCCTGACGAAGCTAGTTCTCTAGCGAAACGCATCGAATCGAGGCAGATACCAAGAAACGTGGAGGAGAGACGCTGAGCTGTTCGTTGCTTCTTGCGGCCGCAATTAGGAGCACCTGTGGCGGAGCATCTCCATTCCAAACCTAATCGTGATTCCTGGAGAGGAAGGGGCGGTGAGATCATCATATGCCTGTACCTCTGATTCCTTATTGCCTGATAACTTCTTATACTTTGTAAGTGAGCACTTGTGAAGTGTTTTTTAATTCATTAAATTGTTGCACAGTTCGCGCTATGGTGTGTTCTTGTCCTCTGCTGTAGTGCACCCTATCCATCCCATCCTGGTCCCCAGACCCCCCTCACTGTCTGCTTGTGAGTACAGGCATACCCCGCTTTAACATACGCAATGGGACCGAAGCATGTATGTAAAGTGAAAATGTACTTAAAGTGAAGCACTGCCTTTTTTCCACTTTACAATGCATGTACTGTACTGCAAACATCATATATGTGCATAACATGTAAATAATGCATTTGTAACCAAAATAATTACAGTAGGCTTTATTCAAATAAAATGAATGGGAGCAGCAAGGAGATGAGAGGCGCACGCGGGTCAGTACTTTATAGCAGCTCTCTCCTTCTCGCAGTCTCTCTCTCCTTCTCGCAGTCTCTCTCTCCTTCTCGCAGTCTCTCTCTCCTTCTCGCAGTCTCTCTCTCCTTCTCGCAGTCTCTCCCTCCTTCTCGCACTCTCTCCTTCTCGCAGTCTCTCTGTCCTTCTCGCAGTCTCTCTCTCCTTCTCGCAGCCTCTCTCTCTCACTCAGTCAGTCTCTCTGTCTCTCTCACTGTCAGTCTCACTCTCTCTCTCTTTCTCAGTCAGTCTCTCTCTCTCTCTCACTCAGTCAGTCACACACACATGCATTCAGTCACACACACACACACACACACACACACACACACACACACACACACACACACACACACACACACACACACACACACACACACACACACAGTCACTCAGTCACACACTGTCACTCAGTCACACACTGTCACTCAGTCACACACTGTCACTCAGTCACACACTGTCACACACAGTCACTCAGTCACACACAGTCACTCAGTCACACACAGTCACTCAGTCACAAACAGTCACTCAGTCACACACAGTCACTCAGTCACACACAGTCACACACAGTCACTCAGTCACACACAGTCACTCAGTCACACGCAGTCACTCAGTCACTCAGTCACACACAGTCACTCAGTCACACACTGTCACTCAGTCACACACTGTCACTCAGTCACACTCTGTCACTCAGTCACACACAGTCACTCAGTCACACACGGTCACTCAGTCACTCAGTCACTCAGTCACACACTGTCACTTAGTCACACAGTCACTCAGACACACAGTCACTCAGTCACACACAGTCACTCAGTTACACACAGTCACTCAGTCAACCAGTCACACACTGTCACTTAGTCACACTCAGTCACACACAGTCATTCAGTCACACACAGTCACTCAGTCACACACAGTCACTCAGTCACACACAGTCACTCAGTCACACACAGTCACTCAATCACACACAGTCACTCAGTCACACACTGACACTCAGTCACACAGTCACTCAGTCACAGTCACACACAGTCACACAGTCACACAGTCACACAGTCACACACAGTCACTCAGTCACACACAGTCACTCAGTCACACAGTCACACACAGTCACACACTGTCACTCAGTCACACACTGTCACTCAGTCACACACTGTCACTCAGTCACACACAGTCACTCAGTCACACACTGTCACTCAGTCACACAGTCACTCAGTCACACAGTCACACACAGTCACTCAGTGGCACACAGTCACTCAGTCACACACAGTCACTCAGTCACACACAGTCACACACTGTCACTCAGTCACACACTGTCACTCAGTCACACACTATCACTCAGTCACACACTGTCACTCAGTTACTCAGTCACACACTGTCACACAGTCACTCAGTCACACACAGTCACTCAGTCACACAAAGTCACACACAGTCACTCAGTCACACACAGTCACTCAGTCACACACAGTCACTCAGTCACACACAGTCACACACAGTCACTCAGTCACACACTGTCACTCAGTCACACACAGTCACTCAGTCACACACAGTCACTCAGTCACACACTGACACTCAGTCACACAGTCACTCAGTCACACACAGTCACAGTCACACAGTCACACAGTCACACACAGTCACTCAGTCACACACAGTCACTCAGTCACACACAGTCACTCAGTCACACACAGTCACACACTGTCACTCAGTCACACACTGTCACTCAGTCACACAGTCACACACAGTCACTCAGTCACACACAGTCACTCAGTCACACACAGTCACTCAGTCACACACAGTCACACACTGTCACTCAGTCACACACTGTCACTCAGTCACACACTGTCACTCAGTCACACACAGTCACTCAGTCACACACTGTCTCTCAGTCACACAGAAACTCAGTCACACACTGACACTCAGTCACACAGTCACTCAGTCACACAGTCACACACAGTCACTCAGTGGCACACAGTCACTCAGTCACACACAGTCACTCAGTCACACACAGTCACACACTGTCACTCAGTCACACACTGTCACTCAGTCACACACTATCACTCAGTCACACACTGTCACTCAGTCACACACAGTCACTCAGTCACACACTGTCACACAGTCACTCAGTCACACACAGTCACTCAGTCACACACAGTCACACACAGTCACTCAGTCACACACAGTCACTCAGTCACACACAGTCACTCAGTCACACACAGTCACACACAGTCACTCAGTCACACACTGTCACTCAGTCACACACTGTCACTCAGTCACACACAGTCACTCAGTCACACACTGTCACTCAGTCACACACTGTCACTCAGTCACACAGTCACTCAGACACACAGTCACACACAGTCACTCAGTCACACACAGTCACTCAGTCACACACAGTCACTCAGTCACACACAGTCACTCAGTCACACAGTCACACACTGTCACTCAGTCACACTCAGTCACTCAGTCACACACAGTCACACACAGTCACTCAGTCACACACAGTCACTCAGTCACACACAGTCACTCAGTCACACACAGTCACTCAGTCACACACAGTCATTCAGTCACACAGTCACTCAGTCACACACAGTCCCTCAGTCACACACTGTCACTCAGTCACTCAGTCACACACTGACACTCAGTCACACAGACACACAGTCACACACAGTCACTCAGTCACACACAGTCACTCAGTCACACACAGTCACACACAGTCACTCAGTCACACACAGTCACTCAGTCACACAGTCACACACTGTCACTCAGTCACACTCAGTCACTCAGTCACACACAGTCACACACAGTCACTCAGACACACAGTCACACACAGTCACTCAGTCACACACAGTCACTCAGTCACACACAGTCACACACAGTCACTCAGTCACACACAGTCACTCAGTCACACACTGTCACAAAGTCACACACTGTCACACAGTCACACACTGTCACACACTGTCACACAGTCACACACAGTCACTCAGTCACACACAGTCACTCAGTCACACACAGTCACTCAGTCACACACTGTCACTCAGTCACACACTGTCAGTCACACACTGTCACTCAGTCACACACTGTCACTCAGTCACACACTGTCACTCAGTCACACACAGTCACTCAGTCACACACAGTCACACACAGTCACTCAGTCACACACTGTCACTCAGTCACACACTGTCACTCAGTCACACACAGTCACTCAGTCACACACAGTCACTCAGTCACACAGTCACTCAGTCACACACTGTCACTCAGTCACACACAGTCACACACAGTCACTCAGTCACACACTGTCACTCAGTCACACACTGTCACTCAGTCACACACAGTGACTCAGTCACACACAGTCACTCAGTCACACACAGTCACTCAGTCACACACTGTCACTCAGTCACACAGTCACTCAGACACACAGTCACACACAGTCACTCAGTCACACACAGTCACACACAGTCACTCAGTCACACACAGTCACTCAGTCACACAGTCACACACTGTCACTCAGTCACTCAGTCACACACAGTCACACACAGTCACTCAGTCACACACAGTCACTCAGTCACTCAGTCACACACAGTCACTCAGTCACACACAGTCACTCAGTCACACACAGTCACTCAGTCACACACAGTCCCTCAGTCACACACTGTCACTCAGTCACTCAGTCACACACTGACAGTCACACAGACACACAGTCACACACAGTCACTCAGTCACACACAGTCACTCAGTCACACACAGTCACTCAGTCACACACTGTCACTCAGTCACACTCAGTCACTCAGTCACACACAGTCACACACAGTCACTCAGACACACAGTCACACACAGTCACTCAGTCACACACAGTCACTCAGTCACACACAGTCACACACAGTCACTCAGTCACACACAGTCACTCAGTCACACACTGTCACACAGTCATACACTGTCACACAGTCACACACAGTCACTCAGTCACACACAGTCACTCAGTCACACACAGTCACTCAGTCACACACTGTCACTCAGTCACACACTGTCACTCAGTCACACACAGTCACTCAGTCACACAGTCACTCAGTCACACACAGTCACACAGTCACACACAGTCACACACAGTCACTCAGTCACACACTGTCACTCAGTCACACACAGTCACACACAGTCACTCAGTCACACACTGTCACTCAGTCACACACTGTCACTCAGTCACACACAGTCACTCAGTCACACACTGTCACTCAGTCACACACTGTCACTCAGTCACACAGTCACTCAGACACACAGTCACACACAGTCACTCAGTCACACACAGTCACTCAGTCACACACAGTCACTCAGTCACACACAGTCACTCAGTCACACAGTCACACACTGTCACTCAGTCACACTCAGTCACTCAGTCACACACAGTCACACACAGTCACTCAGTCACACACAGTCACTCAGTCACACACAGTCACTCAGTCACACACAGTCACTCAGTCACACACAGTCATTCAGTCACACAGTCACTCAGTCACACACAGTCCCTCAGTCACACACTGTCACTCAGTCACTCAGTCACACACTGACACTCAGTCACACAGACACACAGTCACACACAGTCACTCAGTCACACACAGTCACTCAGTCACACACAGTCACACACAGTCACTCAGTCACACACAGTCACTCAGTCACACAGTCACACACTGTCACTCAGTCACACTCAGTCACTCAGTCACACACAGTCACACACAGTCACTCAGACACACAGTCACACACAGTCACTCAGTCACACACAGTCACTCAGTCACACACAGTCACACACAGTCACTCAGTCACACACAGTCACTCAGTCACACACTGTCACAAAGTCACACACTGTCACACAGTCACACACTGTCACACACTGTCACACAGTCACACACAGTCACTCAGTCACACACAGTCACTCAGTCACACACAGTCACTCAGTCACACACTGTCACTCAGTCACACACTGTCAGTCACACACTGTCACTCAGTCACACACTGTCACTCAGTCACACACTGTCACTCAGTCACACACAGTCACTCAGTCACACACAGTCACACACAGTCACTCAGTCACACACTGTCACTCAGTCACACACTGTCACTCAGTCACACACAGTCACTCAGTCACACACAGTCACTCAGTCACACAGTCACTCAGTCACACACTGTCACTCAGTCACACACAGTCACACACAGTCACTCAGTCACACACTGTCACTCAGTCACACACTGTCACTCAGTCACACACAGTGACTCAGTCACACACAGTCACTCAGTCACACACAGTCACTCAGTCACACACTGTCACTCAGTCACACAGTCACTCAGACACACAGTCACACACAGTCACTCAGTCACACACAGTCACACACAGTCACTCAGTCACACACAGTCACTCAGTCACACAGTCACACACTGTCACTCAGTCACTCAGTCACACACAGTCACACACAGTCACTCAGTCACACACAGTCACTCAGTCACTCAGTCACACACAGTCACTCAGTCACACACAGTCACTCAGTCACACACAGTCACTCAGTCACACACAGTCCCTCAGTCACACACTGTCACTCAGTCACTCAGTCACACACTGACAGTCACACAGACACACAGTCACACACAGTCACTCAGTCACACACAGTCACTCAGTCACACACAGTCACTCAGTCACACACTGTCACTCAGTCACACTCAGTCACTCAGTCACACACAGTCACACACAGTCACTCAGACACACAGTCACACACAGTCACTCAGTCACACACAGTCACTCAGTCACACACAGTCACACACAGTCACTCAGTCACACACAGTCACTCAGTCACACACTGTCACACAGTCATACACTGTCACACAGTCACACACAGTCACTCAGTCACACACAGTCACTCAGTCACACACAGTCACTCAGTCACACACTGTCACTCAGTCACACACTGTCACTCAGTCACACACAGTCACTCAGTCACACAGTCACTCAGTCACACACAGTCACACAGTCACACACTGTCACACAGTCACACACAGTCACTCAGTCACACACAGTCACTCAGTCACACACAGTCACACACTGTCACTCAGACATACACTGTCACTCAGTCACACACAGTCACTCAGTCACACACACACACACACACACACACACACACACACACACACACACACACACACACACACACACACACACACACACACACACACACACACACACACACACACACACACTGTCACTCACTCAGTGTCACACACACACACACACACACACACACACACACACACACACACACACACACACACACACACACACACACACACACACACACACACACACACACACACACACACACACACACACACACACACACACACACACACACACACACACACACAGTCACTCAGTGTCACACACACACACACACACACACACACACACACACACACACACACACACACACACACACACACACACACACACACACAGTCACTCAGTGTCACACACACACACAAGCAAAGATTGCAGCAGATCTTCTCCTTCCCCTCACGGCTGTTCAGTAGTTCACATCACATGCAAAGCTTCGCAGAGCTCTGAGGAGGGAGGAGGGAGGAGGGAGGAGGGAGGAGGGAGGAGGGGGGAGAAGGAGGAGAGCGGAGCAAGCAGAGTCACGGGCGGAATCACTGGTTTAGCTGCTGCTTTATGGAGCGTGAGTGCAGGGGGAACGGAGACAGATGGGAAGGCAGAGAGAGCAGAGGGAACAGGGAAGGCAGAGGGAACAGAGACAAGCATGAAGGAGGTTGCAGGAGTGTTGAGGTGCACACGCCGCCCCCTGGTGTCCATACTCGCGAAGCACGCGTACGTACACAGGGGTAAGGTGCAACTAAAAATAAATGTACGTACTTGTGAGTGTACGTAAAGTGGCTGTACGTAAAACTCGGTATGCCTGTATAACCTTTGCAGAATTTCATAGGATTATCATTTTTGTGCTATACAGTACTGTACTATTTTTGTGATCTCTCTTTTACATGTGCATGGTGTCCCGCTCCCTTGTCACCTCTACCCACTATGTCCCAGGGGAAACGAAGACTTTCATATCTTGTCTAGGTTGAGTGGGTATCCTTTGTTTATTCATTTTAGTTTTATTATAAATGTTTATTGCACTTTTTTGGGTTATTTTCTTGTAGTGAGCCCTGGTTACCAGAGGGTGTCACTATTTCACTGTTTTAATTTGGATTATTTCCTTGTGGCACTATCTCCTCTTGAGCGCCAACCCTGGTTATTTTCTTGCTACTTGGACCTGTGAGAGACAACAGGGGAAGAAACACAACGGGAACAGTGTCTCTCATGCCGTCGTTCCTGGGTGCGTTGATCCATTCGTATACTGAGAGTAATCAGTTCCTCCAGGGAGGAAGGCCGGGCATAAGTAGCAAGATCATCCTTCAAGGTGTCAGAGAGACCGTGCCAGTATGCGGCGGCGAGTGCCTCATCATTCCATTGAGTCTCCGCGGCGAGGGTATGGAACTCGATCGAGTACTTGGCAGCAGATCTTCGAGCCTGTGAGATATGAAATAGAGAAAAGGCGGCCGTCTCCCGTCGTGCGGGATTGTCAAACACTTGCTGGAATTCACGCCTAAATTTAGGGTAATCTTGGGTTAATTCAGTCTTATGTTCCCAGAGGGGAGAAGCCCAAGTGAGGGTGTCGCCGGTGAGCAAGGCGTAAATGTAAGCCACCTTAGAACGGTCGGTAGAAAACTGAGAGGGAGACATTTCGAATTGCACCTCGCATTGGTTTAGAAATCCGCGGCAAGCGAGAGGGTCCCCATCATACCGGTTGGGAGGTGGAATATGGGGTCCAGCATTACCATAAGTCATAGCGACAGGGGGTGATGGAGCCACTGGAGTTTCCTGGATAGAGAGGTCAGCAAATGCTGGGAAACAGTGGTCAGCTGGTTGCTCACAAATTGTAAATGTTAATGTTTCAAAGAAACACCTTGACCCACCTCAGGGGCGTCTGCATTTGTTGGGCTCTGCATAATGTAACGCCTGTATGCCCGCAGACCTGGCCAGTCCCAGTACTGAGGTGGGTAGGGTTAAAACACGCACCCACAGCAGTGAGAGAATGCCCGGAGTGTGGTAGTGCGTTGCCGGGCCTGTAGAAAGATGGTTAAGGTATACTTGCAATGCCTTGGGATTCAGAGTTCAGATAGTGATGTCCGTGTGCCAGAGTCTAGGGCAATAGAGAGCAGGATAGTGATGTCCGTATGCCAGAGTCCAGGGATAACAGAAGGCAGCAAGGTCGTGTCCGTAAGCAGGGTTCAAGGGCAGGAGAGAGCAGGGTAATCCAGTAGAAAGCAGAGGTCAAGCCAGGGAGATCCAAGGGTAAGCAGGAGCAGGAACAAACGCTGAAAGACACAGGAGAGCCAAGCATAGGACTGCACACACAGAGGTTACAAGAAGCTATGCAGAGCAATGAGCTACAGGACAGACAGGGGTTATAAACGAGGGAACACCAATGGGGGAGAGAGGAGGAGTAGAGGGTGAAGTGAGGGGCAGCAGAGATAGGTGAGAAGGAGAGAGGGAGGAGACAGGTGAACCAGAGAGAGAGATAGCTTGTACAGCATGGGAGGCGGAGCCAGAGGTCTGGGAAGGTTTACAAGAGGAGCATGTGTGCGCGCCCTCTGTAAGGTTAGGGTGCGTGCGCACAGGCTGTGTCAAGAGGCGCGCGGAGCGCCGCGGGGGCACCTGCCGAGAGAGAACCGGAGGAGAGACTGCAGGAGGTAAGGGGACCGGAGGGGAGACAGAGGGAGGCCACGAGCAGGGAGTATTGCGGAGGGGATCGGGAGTTTGCGAACATGCGCGCGCCCTGTGGGGAACGCACGGAGACGCTGGGAGAGCGTCAGGGGATGCCGCAGAGGGACGGATGCGGGAGGAGGAAGGGAGAACAGAGCGAGGAGGCAAGAAAGGGATATCAGAGGAAGGGGGAAGCGCAGTACCAGGGACACATGGAGGGGAAGGAATTCCCTGAACCGTCACAAAAGGTCTGGAGTTGAATCCAGGTGTGGCATTCACATTTGGAAGCTGTTGCTGTGAACCCACAACATGCGGTCAAAGGAGCTCTCAATGCAAGTGAAAAAGAACATCCTTAGGCTGCAAAAAAAATAAATTCACCAGAGAGATAGCAGAAACATTAGGAGTGGCCAAATAATAATAATAATAACATGTTCTTGTATAGCGCTGCTAATTGTACGCAGCTCTTTACAGAGACATTTTGCAGGCACAGGTCCCTGCCCCGTAGAGCTTACAATCTATGTTTTTGGTGCCTGAGGCACAGGGAGATAAAGTGACTTGCCCAAGGTCACAAGGAGCCGACACCGGGAATTGAACCAGGCTCCCCTGCAGCAATCTCAGTGTCAGTCAGTGTCTTTACTCACTGAGCCACTCCTTCTCCCATAATCCACTTCTTTACCTTAAAAAAAACTCCTGGGTTGCTTTCGCAGTATGTTTTGGGTCATTGACCATCTGTAAAGTGATGCGCCGTCCAATCAACTTCGCTGAATTTCTGAGCAGACAATATATCCCTATACACTTCAGAATACATCCGGTTGATTCTGTCTTCTGTCACATCATCAATAACCACTAGTGACCCAGTGCCATTGTAAGCCATGCATGCCCATGCCATCACACTGCCTCCACCGTGTTTTACAGATGATGTGGTATGCTTCGGATCATGAGCCGTTTCAAGCCTTCTCCATACTTTCTTCTTCCCATTATACTGGTACAGGTTGATCTTAGTTTCATCTGTCTAAAGAATGCTGTTCCAGAACTGGGCTGGCTTTTTTAGATATTGTTTGGCAAAGTCTAATCTGGCCCTTCTATTCTTGAGGCTTGTGAATGGTTTGCATCTTGTGGTGAACCCTCTGTATTTGTTCTCGTGAAGTCTTCTCTTTATGGTAGACTTGGATAATGATATGCCTACCTCCTACAGAGTGTTCTTCACTTGGCTGGATGTTGTGAAGGGGTTTTTCTTTACCATGGAAAGGATCCTATGATCATCCACCACTGTTGTCTTCCGTGAACGTCCAGGCCTTTTTGTGTTGCAGAGCTCACCAGTGCGTTCTTTTTTTCTCCGAATGTACCAAACTGTTGATTTGGCCACTCCTCATGTTCCTGTTATCTCTCTGATGGATTTTCTTTTTTTTTTTGCAGCCTAAGGATGCCCTGTTTCACTTGCATTGAGAGCTCCTTTGACCGCATGTTGTGGGTTCATAGCAACAGCTTCCAAATGCGAATGCCACACCTGGAATCAACTGCAGACCTTTTACCTGCTTAATTGATGATGAAATAATGAAGGAATAGCCCACACCTGTCCGTGAAACAGCTTTTGAGTCAATTGTCCAATTACTTTTGGTCCTTGAAAAAGGGGCAACATATTAAAGAGATGTAATTCCTAAACCCTTCCTCCAATTTGGATGTGAATACCCTCAAATTAAAGCTGTTAGACTGCACTTTAAGCCCATATTCATGATTTAACTGTAACTTGAATTTATTTTGGCACACAGCCGAAATAACAAAACTTATATCAGTGTCCAATTATTTCCGGACCTAACTGTGTGTATATATATATATATATATATATATATATATATATATATATATATATATATATATATATGTATATGTATATGTATGTATATGTATATGTATATGTATATATATATATATATATATATATATATATATATATATATATATATATACAGTGTTCGACAAACCTATACATTTGCTCGCCCCGGGCGAGTGGATTTAACCCCCGGGCGAGTAAATATTGGCCCAAGCAGCACACGTTTGGTACTAGGTGGCGAGTAGATTTTTTTGCGTGGCGAGTAGATTTTTTGGTGAATTGTCAACCACTGTATATATATATATATATATATATATATATATATATATATATATATATATATATATAGCCCTGTTTCCCCCACCCCTAAGTGAGATCAGGGGGTGGTGACTGTAATTAGCTACCGGTGCTGCCCTTTTACCTGTTTGGCTCGCAGGAGCCTAAGCCTCCGCCGCTGGGAGCCTGGGGTGAATTACTCTTACTACTATATGGTGCAGCGCCTCCACCTGTGAGAGATCCCAGCAGAGTGGGAGCAGCCCCTCACAGGACACTCTTACAATGAACCACACAGCTTGGTAAAATAGAAAAGAGCTTTACTGGAACATAACATATCTTTAAGGTAACATCTTATAACTCTACTATAATATCTTATGACTCTACCAATGTAAGGCACAAATACCCACACACCTCGCAGGGCTATAATCCCACACCCTGTACCCCACACCGTGTCCACAGTACCCCAAAGTCCCAAGTGTTCTGCAACCCACCCCTTAAGCGTGATCAGTGCCTGTTTGGTACCCGTAATGGTGGTGCACTTGGTGACTGTACCT
>NC_134483.1:16714899-16737708 GCF_040206685.1 Ascaphus truei
TGGCAACAGGACTCCTGAGTCTCCCGCATGATGTTGTGTGGGGATTGCCAACCCAGACAGGCAGCTGAGGTAGTGTGCTGAGTCCTACCTATATCCAGTGCAGCGCCTCCACCTCATCAGGATCCCAGCTTGAGCTTGTGGATGGTCCCGGTGAGGAACTCCTCTGTGGTGCTCCTCTCTGTGCAATGATTCCACACTTACACACGAGAGTGTCTTTAATCAGGAACATCTTTATTGAATACGGTGGGCCAGCTGCCCGTCACAATGAATATCCTTAGCCTTCCATTGTTCACCGTACTTCCCTTTAAAAGGTATATCTTCCCTTAATAGGTGGGTTCCCTATCCCCGTAGGGATATCTTTACTGTGACCAGGTCCCTGGTCACAGTTCCATACACTGTCCTTCCAACAGCTTACTCCTCTATAACTCGGCAACCTGAGGAACTAACTTTTTGCACCGTGCTGTGCCTTATGTATCCTCTGGGGGCTGGCACAACTCTGACATCACTAACCATGGATTCAGAGCATGTGACCACTCCCATCCATACATAGGGCACTTCACCAGGGTGTGAGGGCAAACCTCCATAATTACAGCTGGCATGCCCATAACTTACCAGGCCTTACTGTCAGCAGGAGAGATAACTGCAGCTATTTTACAGCATGGTTACATTCTCCCCCTGGTGAATACCACCGACCCCGGCTGGGACCTAAATTTGAAGTACCTTTCTTCAGGAAGCACTGTAAAATGAAAAACACACACACATAATTATTCAAACATTACAGTTGCATGATAACATCTTGCGCTAAGCGCGCCCCGACCAGCAGCCACGAACTCACGCAATAACTACCCTGTACTTCCTAATAGTAGTGCCTAGGGTCAGGATTCTTAACCTCCCGACCCCCCATATCCAGGACAGTTATACTGTAGTTACGCGGCAACCCCCTCTCAGGCCGGTATACTACTTTGTGTTTGTACACATTCCGCCCAATGCTCCATACTCTCATTAGGTGGTCTATTCTTTCTTCCGCCCGGCTACCTGTAATATCACCCCCTTTGTTGACCATGTATTCTTCAATGGTCTCCCTTAACCACCTATCCCTATTCTCCTTAATTTCCTCCATAATAGGTTCAGGGACGTATGGGTATTCTAGGCCGTGAGACAGTTTGTACTTGGCTGCAATAGACCTCTCGGCACGGCTGATCCGGGTCAACTCGGCGTTCCCTGCACTTCCTGGCAGCACCCATGATAGGGGTTCGTCTGGGTCCACAGGGTCAGACAATATCTCTGGTCCCATAGGTTCTATCTCATTCTGGCAGATTAGTCTCCACCTTTCCTGCATCTCCTCTTTCTTCTGAGCAGGTGTAAACTCCCCTACTGCCCACCAATAGTCCACCACGTCCTCTCTTTGCAGCAGGAACCGCGTGCGGTCCATCCACCCTACATATCCCTCAAATAAGGGGGCCCACCATCGGTTCTCCTGAAGTCCTTCGGGTCCCCACTCTAGCGAATCCCCTTCCTCAGTATCCCCCCATGAAGATACCCCCGAGGTTACTATAGAATGGGGAGGATTTGACCACCTCTCCCGTTTGGAGCTCTCCTTCAGCTGAACTATGGCCACTTTAGGCACCCACCTGGATTCCGATACCTTCCCCAATTGTCCTCCACCCCTTGACCCGCCATCAGATGCATAGCTGCCCAGTCTCTCCCCAGTCCGTTCCTCACCAATTCCCTGGGACCCTTCCGACACCCCCAAACTGGACGCGGACCCACAGGAAAAGGTGACTGGGACAGGGGCATTAGCTAGGGCATGGGGTTGGGCATAGGGACGGGCAACGGGTATACACGGGGTTCCGACCCGCTCTCTACCCTCGGATAGTCCTGAACCACTGTGTGGCCGCTCCGCTGGGGAAGTCTCACCCTTCTCCGCTTTCCTCGCCGCCTGCCAGCTCTTGACCTTCACAGGTGATCGGGCACCGCCACCCGATCGCCGAAGCGTAGAGGGTCTTCTTCTGGGCGCTCCGCTATCCCCACCGGAAGTGTCATCAGCGCCAGAACCGGATACGCCGCCATCTTGTGATGGATCCCCATGCGGGATCTCTTCCTCCACGATGACGTCCGGAAGTTCCGCCGCCTGCACGTGCGCCGCCTGGCATGGCCCTTCCTCCGCAATAGCAGCCTTTATTGGAGCTAGGTAAGCAATTGGACTTGCCTTACCACTCCGCTGGTTGCGCGTGGACCGCCCGTCGCCGCTGGACCCGCCGGTCCCCGAGTGGGAAGGGCTCCGCCTCTCCACCTTTCGCTCTATGGGCGACATCCGACTTCTCTCACCGCTGGTCTCGGTAAGTGGCGTCTTCCTTCCGTTCCCTCCACAGGGTATTGCCACGGGCCGGATCACAGCCCCATACCGCTCTCCTGGATCCTCACCGAAGGGATCCGCCATCACTTTGTCGGGGTCACCAATCGTGGTGATCGCCGTTTGGTCTCCCGGTCGATACACTGACCGACCGATGTCTCCTGCTTGTCCGCAGACAGAACAACACGTCCCGATCCCCATTCTCCGGGATCCGGGCCCTCCCGCAATAGAGCACCGGGAAGTTCGGCGGTCGGCACAGCCGTCTTCACCGCAGCTTCCATAGCTTGAATCGGCACAAATGTGGGCATAGGCCATAGATACTGCGTACCACACTGTGGACAGTGCCCCACTGTATTCACAGTGCCGCCTGGTATTCTGCATTGAAGACAGAGGCCTACCACAGTCTCAGTCCCAGCCACCCGAATTACCAGCACGCCTCCTGGAATCGAGTATGGCTGGGTGGTCATCATGCCCATCACCTCTTGGGGTTGATCCATTCTTTTTGTGGGAGTCACCCGCTGCAACGGTCTGCTCGCTAAACTGGCTCCTTGTGACTGATCAGCATGGGCTGAGTTGGCAACCACTCCTTGGTCCAGCTCCACCCTCATCTGACATAGTTGGAACCCGCCCCCAATAGTAGCAATTATGGGCGGGTCCCACAACGGGATAGGATGTCCTTTAATTGAGGCCGCACCTCTTTCAGTCCTAGAGGGCGCGGCCACAGCTTTCGCGCCCTTAGCCCCAACAGGGTGGGATTCTTCCTTTTTGGCGCCAATTCCAGCCGTTTTCTTGCAGCTGCCTTGCTTGCAAAGTATCCTTCCTTTCTACTTACTGCACCAACCGCAGGAACTACTTTTGGTAACATCACCGCCGGTTCACCAGCTCCTTGCTCCGCTGTATTCATACTCACGGGGCATAGTTGGAAACCACTCCCCCTGGTTGAAATCAGGGGAGGGTCCCACAGGCTAATCGGTTGGCTCAGCACTGGGGCTGAGTGAGTCACTGTCCATGAGGGCGTGGCCGCAGCTTTCGCGTCATACCCCCCATCAGGGCGGGGTGTTCCTGTTGCCGCCACCCCTGGCCAACTTTCTGCAAGTTTTGCAATTGCAGAATTCTCTTCAGCAAACCCACGCGGTCTCCCAGGGAAGCGGAAGCCGCCATCTTGCGTTGCACTGTCAGTCTTTTCAATGATTGAGGTAGCGTTCATCTGTTTGTATGCCGACTGACAGTCACTCTCATAATATTCTCCACAAGTCACTGCAATGTCCTCCTCATTGTCCTCAAGGGCCATACCCCTAGGTCCTAGCAGGACCAAAACGGCGCGGCCACAGCTTTCGCACCACTCCACAGCAGGCTCGTGAAAGTCATTTCTGTAGCTTGCTCTCCCACATCACATGCGCTCCCTCCATCTGCCTCCGTCCGCCATTTTGAACACTCCGCACCGCGCGGATTCTCCATTCTTGCGGTCGCCATAGATGTATTATTTTCGTGATTATTGTACATGGAGCTCCTCTCTGCGGGGCAGCTACCACACCGGCACAATAAAGATTTCTCTGATGCACCACCTTGTGTACCTAATGTAGGCTGGACTCGTGTTGCACTACCTCAGGCTAGGCTCACTCTCTCTGTGTCTGCTGTATCTCCTTCCTCCCAGTCTGTGCTCCCTTCGGTAAGTGGTCTGGAATGGGCTAGAGTACTCTGGCTCTTCCATGCAGTACTTGGGCGTCTACCTACTGTTGGCTAGCCTAGCGCAGACCCTCTCCAGAATTCCTGACCACGTTAACAGGCTATCCCTTTAGGCATCCTACCAACTAGCACTGCCTCAAGGTGACTAGGACAGCTATAGCCTGTCTCCAAACCCCCAACTCCTTTCAGGCCCCTAGGTCGTCCCTGCGAACTGACAAACTCCATCAGCCCCCTGACTACCCCTAGGTCCGTCCCAACGCAGCACAAAGTGGCAGCAGACACTCTCCCTGTTTCCAAGTGACCTAGCAAAAGCCTGTCCTGTTGACAGGTCTCTCAGCAGCGCCTCCAAATGTAACGGGTTTTCTGGCCTAGCCTGACCCACCCAATCTCACATTGGCCCCTGTGGTCTAACCAGTCCCCATTACAGTGTGATGTCTGGTGGTGCACCTGTTGGCAACAGGACTCCTGAGTCTCCCGCATGATGTTGTGTGGGGATTGCCAACCCAGACAGGCAGCTGAGGTAGTGTATACCTATCCTAGTCCTACCTATATCCAGTGCAGCGCCACCACCTCATCAGGATCCCAGCTTGAGCTTGTGGATGGTCCCGGTGAGGAACTCCTCTGTGGTGCTCCTCTCTGTGCAATGATTCCACTCTTACACACGAGAGTGTCTTTAATCAGGAACATCTTTATTGAATACGGTGAGCCAGCTGCCCGTCACAATGAATATCCTTAGCCTTCCATTGTTCACCGTACTTCCCTTTAAAAGGTATATCTTCCCTTAATAGGTGGGTTCCCTATCCCCGTAGGGATATCTTTACTGTGACCAGGTCCCTGGTCACAGTTCCATACACTATCCTTCCAACAGCTTACTCCTCTATAACTCGGCAACCTGAGGAACTAACTTTTTGCACCGTGCTGTGCCTTATGTATCCTCTGGGGGCTGGCACAACTCTGACATCACTAACCATGGATTCAGAGCATGTGACCACTCCCATCCATACATAGGGCACTTCACCAGGGTGTGAGGGCAAACCTCCATAATTACTGCTGGCATGCCCATAACTTACCAGGCCTTACTGTCAGCAGGAGAGATGACTGCAGCCATTTTACAGCATGGTTACATATATATAGCCCCTATATATATAAATATATCCAACCCATATAAAAAATACCCCAAGCCCCCCAATCCATATAAAAAATACCCCAAGCCCTCCAATCCATGTAAGAAATACCCCAAGCCCCCCAATCCATGTAAAAAATACCCCAAGCCCCCCAATCCATGTAAAAAATACCCCAAGCCCCCCAATCCATGTAAAAAATACCCCAAGCCCCCCAATCCATGTAAAAAATACCCCAAGCCCCCCAATCCATGTAAAAAATACCCCAAGCCCCCTAATCCATGTAAAAATACCCCAACACCCCCAATACATATATATAAAAATCCAACTTACCTTTGGGATGATCTCAGCCGGTCAGGCCGGTGGCTGCAGGGGGGGAGGTGCGTGGCGTGCCGGTGGTGGTGGCAGTGCTGCTGGGGAGGGGGCGCGATGCTGCTGGGGGCGATGCTGCGGGTGGGGCAGTACAGGGGTATCCCGCGGCTGCGAGGGGTGGCTGGAAAGCCCATCCTGCGGGGAAGGGGTGGCAGTGCTGCAAGGGGCCCGGCGGCTGGTCACACCAGTTGCCGCCGGCCCCGCTGAGACACCAGTCTCCCAATGCTGCTACCGCGTGCGCCGGGCCTCCCTCTCACGACCGCGCGTTGGAAGCATAAGCCAACCTACTTCCGGCACTGCCAACTGGGAGACCCGGTGCCGGGTGCAGCGGTTTTTTTTTTTTTAATAACTGGTGCCCGGCCGTGCAGGCCCCCTCACCCACGGAGTCTGGGACGCCAGTGCCTTTTGTCCCCCGCGGCCCTGCCTGGGATAGCAGAGCTATCCAGCCACCATTTGCCATTTGTGGAACCTGGACAAGTGGGTGGGCTCAGTAAGCAAAGAGGCAGAGGTGCCAGGTTGGCGCATGCCCCTTGACAGACTGAGAAAAGGTGCCCGCCCTGCTTTACAATACCGGCAAATCTGTGATTGGCTGGCAGAGGAATTCCCACGCTCTGATAGGCTGTAGAGGTTTGTGAATGGGACCCAAAAACCCATAAGAAACCTTGCAGCCAATGAGAAGGCAGATTCCAAGCACCAAACCAACAGCGGCAAATTCAAAGATGCTCTGTACTGAATAGACGCGAGCCGGCTTCAAAGATTTTGACTCAAGAATTCTTCTAAGTCCCACTTCTGAAGAACGTAGTGGTCGCGTCTGGTATTGCATGCCGAAATCATTTCCAGGACTTTCGTGAGTACCTACCCGTCATTGGAAAGGGCTCCTACAGAGGTCATATTTGTGAATTTAGTTTAGAGGATAGATTTATTTGTTAGCCCCGTTCCCAGTAAGTGTGTTAACCCTGTAAATTGTGTTACATTGTGTGTATGTCTTTTCCTGAACAAAATGGCAATTTATTTTACCTCCTTGCTTTGCTCAATCAATGATCCCGGTATAAAAAGGTGTTAATACACCTGGTCTCCCGTGACACTGCAGGCGCTGCACCAGGAGAAGAACACCCAAAAGCCTGACCTGTTCATACTCCCAAACACCACCAGCAGAGACTCAGCCTTCTGTAAACCTACAGGTGAGCACCATCACCCCGGTAACACAAGGACTTTACCTAGAAATACCAGAGCTCCCTTAGGTAGGAAGGGGGGATAAGGGGGTAGATATGGGTGTTACATAAGCATACTCCACCTCCAAGAAGTGCAGCTGTTTTGACATTTTGGGTTTTCTCCATGTGAGTTTGTTTACAGAGTATGCAATGTGCAGCAGGTAATGGGTATAACCAGACACCAAACAAGTGATTGAAAAGGGAAATTCAAGCGCAAATAAAACACTTCAGTATATAAGATATGGGGCAAAAAAAAAACAACCCTAAAAAAGAGAATAAACACAGTGCTATAAATCAATATGGATCTCAAAACAGAGTGGCAGTGTTAAAATATAAAATACATCACTTTTGAGGAACTGCTGCTGCTCATTCGAAGGGGATTACCTCAAATCCCCCACAGAGAAATGCCAACAGACGTCAGAGCCCAAACCACATCCTCAGCTGTAACATGAAATAAATGGAAAAACTAAATTAGTGCAATACAGCCAAAAATATTTGGGATGGTGAGTGGAGCAGGTGGATTAATCTCACTATATAACATATTAGCAGCTCTAGAGTGCAACATAATAGAGATCTTTGGGAGATCCTGTGATCTGGCTTTTTTCTGTTGATAAATCTCACTCCCAGTATTGCAGATAAAAGCGGGCGTATTGATGAAGCTCGCCTGAGTGAAACAAGTAGGGCTGCCTGTGTTTGCTCCTGGGGACTTGTTCTGGCTGTTCCAGTATGGGAGGAAATCCCTGTGTGCCCCTGCGCTGGCCGTTCAGTGTCGTCACAACCCGGAAGTGACGTCACCGCCTACAGCGTGGGAGCCCGGAGCAGGAGGCCGGCGAGGAGAACGCGGCAGCTTTTTCCGCTTCTGACCCGGCTTGCGGTCCTCATGCGTTTTTTAAACCGCAGTTTTGTGGGTGTGCATCTCTCATTTGTATTAATTGTGTTTTTAATAAATTGAATTAGATTCCGCGGCAAATCCAAAATAGCGTGTCAAATCTTTGATTTGATTTGCCGCAGTATATTGGATTTGCCTTTGAAATTGGTAAATATGTGAGTACCACGCCAAACCACCAAGATTCCCAGAAGTCCAACATTTTGAGAGCATATTGCACTACATTCTGTCTATTTTCTTGTACTTTCCGGTTACCACGTTGCTCTTCCCTATTTTGGCCGAACAAAGAACAGGAGAAGGATTGGTGGAACAATTGTATTAAAGGTTTGAGCTGCAAACAGTATCTAGTAATATCTTTATTATTTGTATTATTTTCTTAGTTTGTTGTACATTTTCTTAAATATATACAATTTTCACTTAAACAAACTTTAACCACTATACTTTTTTTTTTCAGAGCCCAAGTTTGCCCTGTGCTCAATCCACCATACTGACTTGGGTGCTCCTACCAACCACCTTTCTGGAGTCCAGCAAGTCCTGTTACATGCCCGATTCTCTTCAGCCATAAGGCCAAGGAGGGGTCCTCGACGCCTTCATCTGTGAAGCATCAGAACATCCTCTTCTCTTCTTCTCTTCAGTCAACAAAGCAAGAGAGTCCAAGACTTTGGCTTTTCGGACGGAGCCTAATCACCCAGGGTAATTTTCTCTCAGGGAGGGGCAGCAACTACACCACGTGCAGCAAATTCCAAACAACACAACCCAATTAAAACCAAAAATAAGTACTTTGTGCAAAAGGGGTGCACTGTTACAGCAACCATAACAGTGCACAAAGTGCTCTGTGTTAATGCATAAGCACCTCGAACACAAACACGTCGCTGGCTGGGTCACAAAATGCCCACTTAGCGACGAAAGTGAGGGAAATTAAAACCAGTGTCCATGCTGGGAAACGGTTTGAAGTGCCAGTGCATCACAGCGTTGGGGAATAACCTGCCCCCCTCATGTGCACTCTTCACAGTCGACACCCTACTACAACCCCCTGCTTTGCCAGCTGAGAGTGCACGGAACACATAAAATCTCAGGCTCTCAGTCCCACCTCTCAAACAGGCCAGAGAACCAAGTGTGCGCAAATGCCCATCCTACTCCTTCCACAGGTAGGACAGACACTACACTTGTTTACACATATTTTTTTATTATTCCCTCCCCCTTGAACTCAAGCTGCTTCAGCGGCTTGGGTGCTCTTGCTTGAGACGGTCCTCCCAAAGTGCTGTTACTCCTCCCAAGGTTCTTCAGCCTGATGGCCAGGAAGCTCCTATGGCTCTTCGACGCCGTCCTCCATCAGGGTTCTGGACATCCTCCTTTTCCTTTCTTCAGTCAGAAGGCCCGCAAGAAAGTCCAAGACTTTGGTTTTCGGCCGGAGCCTACTCACCCAGGTCATTTTCTCTTTGAAGAGAGACGGTGATGAGCCGTGCATAACTGCATCTCCTCCACACACACAAACACAAAGTAAGTGCTAAGTGTAAAGTGGGTGCATTGCTACAGCGACCATAGCAGGACACCAAGTGCAGCGTGTCTGTGCGTGAGCACCCCGGCCAAAAGGCCAGGCACAAAAATATTCAGCTTCTTCCCAGCCAAAAGGCTAGAGGAGTTGCTAGTGCAGGAAACGTAAAAGTATTGCCAAATTAATCCGTGCAGGTACCAGGTGCTCTTGTGATGTGTCTGTTTCCACATCACAACCCCAAGGTGTAGCAGCCTGGACTTCAATCAGGCTTATAAGACCCGTGGTGTGTCAGACTGAAAAAGCTTGAGCTTCTTTGTGTGCGCCTTCCCAGCCATGGCCATCGAAAGTAGGCGGGTCCATCCACTATTGATCTTAGCCAAAAAGCTGAGAAACGCATATGGTTTGTGTGAGGTGAAACACACTTGTGTAGCCCCCTTTCCTTATGCCTGTGGGAAACCGTGGGCGACTACGCGTGCTGCTAATACTTGTACGCTCACAGGAGGGCTGAGCCTCCACTTCTGGGAGCCTGGGGTGAGCTCTCTCTTAGTGCAGCGCCTCCACCTATGAGGGATCCCAGCATTCGTGGGATAACCCCTCACAGGAACCAATACAACAGTAGTATGCAATAACACCACACAATGTATATAACTGATCTTTACTGTACACAATACGCAATACATATACCACACTCTACTAGGTAACAGTATAGTGTGGTGACCCCAAACACTGACTGGTTCCCCAAAGTACTGAGGGTGCCGTGGCACCAATAACGCCTGGTGTCCTTCCCAGTTATCCCACCCAAATGTGAGGTAGCTGTACCCCCTGTGAATGTTGGTGCACGTTGGGTACCTGCCTGGGTACTCCAGTACTCAGGTGCAGCTTGCAGAGATGTGTTGGAGCGGGTCCCATGCAGCGGGGCCTCTGACAACAATTCCCCTCTCTCCTAAGGGTCCAGATCCTCCTCGTGGCGTGAGCTCCAGCCGGAGGGTCTCACACAATGTCCCAGAATACTGCAGCCTTGTCCCAGGCCGCACATTGGCATGTGGCCGTCCGCCCACTGGCTCAGCAATAATTGTAAGGTGGAAGAGTCCCTTTCTGGGGCCTTACCAGCAACACTCAGCTCAAGTTTCTCAGGGCCTGCCTGGGGTCTTAGGGGCAAGGTCTGGGCCTAGTCCAGAAAGCACTGCTCCCTGGACACTACCTCTGTCGTGCCACCTCAGCACTGAGCATGCTGGCTCCTTGTCCCAGAGGATATCCTCCTCCCCTTGAGCGCTGTCCTTTCCGGCGCAAGCTCCTCAAAGCCCCCGGTCCATTTCCCAGGAATTCTGGGACTTGTAGTCTCTAGTACAATACCGGCAGAGCCATTCAAGATGGCCACCACAACTTAGTCCCAAGGTTTCTGAGAGTTGTGGCTCTGCAACTTCCAAGATTGCTGCCGCTTTTGCCGAGACTGCACATGCACGCCCTCACAGCTTTCCCAACGCAAGGTCCGCAGACCAGCTGGCAGCAGAGCAGTTCCTCCGCACCAGAGGCAAGGTAGGCACTTGTAATACGTTTTTGCACATTAGTGACTACACCCAGAAACAAAACAAGTTAGGGTGAGCAAAAAGTGACAAAAACCCCTCCACCACACAGTGTACAGTAAATAAAAAATATCACTAGTGAGCGCATTCACATGTCTCAGACAGGTCTACAAACCTGTCTTTCCCTTATAATCTCTCAGCATTCAAGGCTTCCACCGCTGGGGATTCTGGGTAATAACATGCAAATAAGCATTCACAGTGTCTTTTAACATAGAATTCATAATTTCACTTAAGTTTATTTCCACAAACTAGGACATACAACCTTTGTGTTTATTTAAAGTGACTGAAAAGGTAAATATTTTTGTTACGGTGACTTCAATGTGTATAAAACGGGGGGTCTCCGGAGCTGAACAGCATTAATTTCAGCTCCGAGGACCGCCTGCTTCCCAAGATACTTATCTTCCGAAGGTTCTGTCGGTCGCATTCCAGCTGGGTAACCAATACAGGGGTTTAAATCTCCCGTGGCACGGGGCGCCGATACAAAGACACAATGTCACGCACCACGGCTTCACATTGGCCCACGTGCCACCAGAGATCTAAGAGGCATCGAGCACTGGTAACACCTACAGAGGAAAATATCTCGGGAAGCAGGGGGTCCCCGGAGCTGAAATGAACTCTCCGCAGACCCCCTGCTTTGTAAAGTGTGTGTGTGCCAAGCACGCACATGTTAAGTGAAACTTCTTTGTCTTTTGTCACTGTTTCGTCACAGAAAATGGTATTTGTGATGGTGATGGTTTTAATCAAAACACAATGTCAGTGCCAAAACGCAAAGAAGTTTGACTTAGAACGCACGAACGCGGCACACACCCTGTTTTAGCTATTTGCACTTCTATATTTATAGTAACTGTGAATTCCTTGTGTGTGTGTCTTTGTCTGTGTGTGTCTGTGTCTGTGTGTGTGTGTGTATCTGTGTGTGTCTGTCTGTGTGTGTGTGTGTCTGTCTGTCTGTGTGTCTGTCGGTGTGTGTGTGTGTGTGTGTGTGTTTGTCTGTCTGTGTCTGTGTGTGTTTCTGTGTGTCTGTGTGTGTCTCCATGTTTCTGTGTGTGTCTGTATGTGCCTGTGTGTTGCTTCTTCAGAAGGGGTTCAGGTTATTCCCCGAACGCCGCGATGCACTGGCACTTAGAACTGTTCCCCAGCATGGACACATTTTAATTCACGGTTTTGATTTTCCTCACTTTCGTCGCTCCCTTGGCCTTCTGGCTGAGGGGGCATGAGAATTTCTTAATCCACCCGGCCATGTTTTTGTGGTCGGGGTGCTTACACACTAACACAGAGCACTTGGTGCACTGTTATGGTCACTGTAACAGTGCACCCCTTGTGCACAAGCACTTATTTTTTGTTTTGGATGCGTTGTGTTGTTTGGATTTTGGGGCACTGGTTGAAAAGTGAGACTGTGAGCCTGTGTCCCCTCTGCACCCCCAACTTAGTAAACCAGCAGGAGGGGGACATAGTAGGGTGCTAACCTAGCCCTGTACATACTCACCCTCTCTCTCTAACCTTATAACACTGCAACCATGCAGAAGAGGTGCTGCTGCATGAGCTGCGCAGCACAGCGCCACCTAATTGCTGCAGAAGAAATTGCAGCAGCAGACCCTGCCTTTCCCTCTGCTTCTGCAAAACGGGGACATAGCAACAGATAGTCGGGACAGGGAACATTAGATTAAAATCTGGTCACCCTTTTTTAATCTCCAGCACACTTAGTATGTCAAACACTTATGTCTCCTGAGCCTAGCAGCAGATTTAAAATATAGAAACAGCGTTGGAAAGGGCAGGAAGATATCAGCGCAGACCAGTGCTTTAAAGTATTTTATAATATAGGGAATAATGTTTTTAAAAAGTCATCAGTGTGGAGTACTGCGTTGACCACTTCAGTGCCCTATACAGTAGAACACTGCACATCAGGAATGGTGGCACAATGGGGAGACCAAATGATAATCCTGTGCGCTGTGTGTGCCATCGGGCTTTGATAGTTTTCTAGGGGGCTTTCACTGTGGCAGTGAACTAAACTAATCAGATGGGGGTCCGGAAGGAAATGCATGAGCCATCAGCAGTGCAACCTCTCCTGATCTCTAGTGCCGGAGGGATATAGAGCAGGACTATATGGCATGAAGGGGTTAATATCAATTTATATGTGGCCACCCCCTCCCAAGTCCCTGGCCACCCCCTCACACCCACCCACCCAGTCCCTGCCCCCCCCCCCCACCCAGTCCCTGGCCACCCCCTGAGTCCCTGGCCACCCCCTCCCACCCACCCAGTCCCTGGCCACCCCCTCCCACCCACCCAGTCCCGGCCCCCCCTCTTTTTTCCCCCAAATTTTATGAAATAGTCTAGATTCAATCTTTCAATGAGCACTGGAAATTTTAATTTTTTTAATTGACATTCCACATGTTTAACTTTCTAGAATTTTAATGAGAATTAAAAGGACTGACATTTTGTAATAATTTGATTGAGTTTTGTAACTAATGTTTCCTAAGTACAGGAAAACATATGATTCTTCTATGGAAAAGTGGCAAAACAAACTGCCAAAATGCTGTATTATGAAAGAAGAATAAAAATTGGAGGGAGAGTAGTCCGAATTAGGTTAGGAAGCCATCACTTGCTTCCCCTCAGTCATTGAGCTTGAACATGCCAGCCGTGAGTCATTTCCAAGTCTGTTGGGCATTGCATCCATATCAGAAGTATATTGGGCTTCTTTGCTATGTCTCTTGCATTAAGCTTGCAACTGACCCATCTTTGATGGGAACTCACTTGCTTATACCAAGCAATGCCTTGTGAAGGCAACAAGTGGCTCTTATCTCAGACCTTCCCCAAGTCTGGTTGATAGAGTAACAACAGCACCCAGCAAGTAGCCTCAGCACTGAGCTTCTCTCCACACTTGTTGAGCGCTCCTCATGTCTTATATAAACCACAAAACAAAAAGGTATCAACAAGCTTAGGGTGAAAAGATAATGTCTCAAAATTCTTACAATCATTTCTGAAACGTCTACAATGAAATTCTTCAAGAAGCACATTGTCGAAATTCATTTTTTCCTAAGCTTTTTAACATATATTTTTTAAATATAAATGGGAGTTTTGAAAGAAGGAGTGAATGTACATGCTCTCCCGTTTTGCATACAGAGGCGACAAACTTTATTCTAACTCGGCTAGTTCTGCAAATTTCAGAATATCCCGGTGATGTTCGCTTTTGTATCGTTTTCGCCCGGAGTGTATTGCGTTATTTTCCCGGCTGTGATTTAAGCATTTTTTTCCGGCTGGCTGCAATACTGCAATGCCGTGGAAAAACACATGGGGGCGTTTGCGAGCTGTTGTCTTTGAAGCCGTCCCCTATAACCCCTAACATACAGTACTATACACATACAGTACTGTATATGCACATCAATGATACTATGGGCCGGCGGGGGCGAGATGTGTTTGCAGCAGAGAGAGATCCGCTGCTCTCTCTGCGCAAACATCGGCACATTAAAAATTATTTTAAATACATTTTTATTCATAGTGTACATGTGCAGGGGGTCTCCGGAGCTGAACCGCGTTGGTTTCAGGTCCGGGGACGCCCTGCTTCCCGAGATACAGCCCCCTTTATGAGGTGCCGGTATCCCTCTGCATTTCAAGGTCCCGATCACGTGACCGCGGCCTGTAAACCAAGCAGAGGGATACCGGCACCCTCTAAAGGGGCCGGTATCTCGGGGAGCAGGGGGTCCCCGGACCTAAAACCAAAACGTTTCTGCTCCGGAGACCCTCTGCACATCTACAGTATGAATAAAACACATATATAAATAAACACTCGTTCCTTACCTTAGCGGCTATGTGCTATGGTAACGAAACAGCATTTCTGTATTTTAAAAATATTGTACAGTGAGCAGGGGGTTCCCTGAGCCAGAAATGAATGCTCAGGGGACCCCCTGCTCCTGCACAATATTATTAAAAATACAGAAATGCTGCTTCATTACCATAGCTGATAGCCGCTAAGGCAATGAAGGGGTTAACCCACCGTGCCCGCTTTATTGTGGGTAGCGGGGGTGGGTGAAGGGGGTATTTGGCCCTTGGTGTGAGTTTAGGACTTGCGGGGGGGTTGCGGGTGCATTTAACCCCTTCACGACCGTAGTAGTTAATACCGCTACGGTCATGAAGGGGTTAACCCCTCCCGCTACCCCCCCGCAAGCCCTAAACAACCACCGTTGGGGCTAATACCCCCTTCACCCACCCCCGCTACCCACAATAAAAAAAACTCACACACAGCAGCCGCCCAAAAAATAAATAAATAAATCTAAATAAATAAATAAATAAATGAATATAAATAAATACATTTAAAATACATTTTTATTCATAGTGTAGATGTGCAGGGGTCTCCGGAGCTGAACCGCGTTGGTTTCAGGTCCGGGGACCCCCTGCTCCCCGAAATACAGCCCCCTTTATGAGGTGCCGGTATCCCTCTGCATTTACAGGTCCCAATCACGTGACCGCGGCCTGTAAACCAAGCAGAGGGATACCGGAACCCCCTAAAGGGGCCTGTATCTCGGGGAGCAGGGGGTCCCCGGACCTAAAACCAAAACGTTGCTGCTCCGGAGACCCTCTGCACATCTACAGTATGAATAAAACACACACATCAATAAAGAATCGTTCTTTACCTTTGCGGCTATGTGCTATGGTAATGAAGCAGCATTTCTGTATTTTTAATAATATTGTACAGTGAGCAGGGGGTTCCCTGAGCGAGAAATTAATGCTCAGGGGACCCCCTGCTCCTGCGCAATATTATTAAAAATACAGAAATGCTGCTTCATTACCATAGCTGATAGCCGCTAAGGCAATGAAGGGTTAAGGCAGAATAAACAATAAATACATTAAATACATATTTTTAATGTGTGTGTTAAACCTCCCTGCCTTGACTGTAATCTGTGTAAGACCCCCTCCCCCTATTGTGTTTGTTAAACTTCCCTGCCTTGACTAATCTATGTAAAAAACCCTCCCCCTATTGTGTCTGCTAAACTTCCCTGCTTTGACTAATCTGTGTAAGCCCCCCTCCCCCTATTGTGTCGGTTAAATCTCCCTGCCTGTGTTTCTGTGAGTGCAGTGTACTGTATGTAAATGTGGGGAGGGGGAGGGGGATCCCGTGTAAATAACCACACCCACACCCACTACCCACCTGCACATGGCCCCTCCGCTGCTGCAAAACAGAGACAAAAATTAAAACATACAAAGTAATGTCCCCTAACCCCTTAATCACCATAGCGGTTATTAACCGCTACAGTCATTAAGGGGTTAACCCACCCTCACCCACCACTCGGGATGCCTACATACCCTCCCACACTAACCCCCCCCCGTGAGGCCTAACCACCCTCACCCAGTACCCACAAGGGAGGCCTACCCACATACCGTTGGAGAAACACCCCCCCCCACCCCCAGTACCCACAATAAAAACAATACAGTGACCCACAATAAACATCATTCTATTTATTAAATACATTACCCACCCCCTGTGCCCACCCATAAATACATGATTTATTCTTTTACATACAGGGTTCATAACGCAGCCCCACGCGAGTCCCCGGTGGGCTGGCGGGGCACCTGGACAGACCTACAAGGTACCAGCAGCCCTTTTTAAACAGGTTCTGGAGGCCTGCTGGTGGGTCCCGCCAGCACCATGGCCCCCAGGTGGTCTCCTTGGGTCACCGTGGGCCACAATTGGGTCCCCACGGTAGGCCCACGGATGCCTGGGAGCCCCGGGTCAGACCCACAGGTGTCTGCGGGGCCTCGGGTGATTCCCACGGGGGTCTGGGGAACTCACGAATGCTCACTACGGGTCCGCGGTGCCCCCACAGAAGTGGGACCACACATCTTCATCCCCGCACCTACGGGTCGACGGTGCCCCCACAGATGTGAGGCCACCGCTTCATCCCCGCATGTGTCACCCGTGGAACCACCAGCCTGATACCCGTGGGATACCCGAGGAGATCCACAGGAAGTCTCCAGAGGTCCCACGCAGAACCACGGAACAAACCCTGAATGTAAAAAAAATAAACCTGGCCTATACATTCAATACATACACCCCCCCCCCAACACCTACAGTACAATAATGTGCAAAATAACTATTATCCAGATATGGATAATAGATTAATTGCCCATTATTAAAAACATTAACTAGCATATTAAAATAAATAAAGTACTACTGACCTCATCAATACGAAGTGTCCGTCACCAGCAACATCCTTGTCTTGCCCACAAAATACATAGCCAATACAGAGCCAATACATTGCAATTACATTCAGATATCAATTAATCCCTTAAACACCTTATCAGATAATAACCGCAAAGGTAATTAAGGGGTTAAGCCACACTGGCCCGATACCCACCCTTCACCCATGAATTTGTACAGTGGCTTCATCATGCAACTATATATACAGTATATATATATATATATTTACACAGAGAGAGATATATATATATATATAGATATACAGTATATACACACACATGATGAACCAATATACAAATAAATGTAGAAGGGTTATCAAAACCATACTGTCCTACAAATATCACTTCTCCATACAGACACACTACATTACAATGAATTTCCTTTAATAATCCCAACTGATCTTACAATCTAAATCATCAAATGCCAATGAAACACCTCACATTCCAATCAATACATTGCATTTACATTGTATAAATGATGCATAAAATCTATGCACCATATATATTCTGCAAATGAATGTTAACAATATCATTGCAAGCAAAATACAAACACTTCCAAACAAGTAAACTATTTTAACCAATCAAGTAAACAAAAATCAATTAGCAATCATTATTTACATCCCTAAACAATTGACAGTCCATCCCGAACAATGAAACAATTAACTAATTCACGCCTGGAGCAGAACAATTTAGCATGTGAAACAATATAAGTACCAACCAGAATACAAACTTTAAAACCAAGGCTATCCCTGACCTCCCTCAAACACACAATACAATACCAAGGATTACATCTATCTAATTTTAAAATACTTTAAACTCACAATAAAGCATAGCAGCATAGACAAATAAATTTAAAACACATCAAATCAAGCTTTTAAAACAACATCATTTCTTACCCTGTATGTATATATCTCTCTAGACATATATACATACATACATACAGTGGCAAGAAATGATATACCACAAAAAAAAATACACATGTTAAAAAACCTTTTAAAAAAATTAACAAGTTAAATAAAATACATTTCTTTAGTTCACTTACCATTACTTGGCCCCACCGACTCCCGTTGCGCAGCTTACTCACGAACCAATCCACCAGGCACAGGAACCCATAAAATAATAAACCATAAAAAAATAAACATTAAACTAAAAATCCAAATCAATCCACGGGTCTTCTATTTGTAATCCATCTTCATCTGTATTCTTCTTTCTTCTATCTTCTTCCGAGCGGGGTCTTCTTCCCGCCTTCGGCCACGCCCTTGTCTTCTTTCTTCTCCGGAGGTCCTTCCTCCGTGGCGTCTGGCTTCAAAATGAGACGACATAGGCTTTTAAAGGCCTATGACGTCACATTTTCGTCATATGGTTCCCACTGCCCTGATTGGGCCGTGAAAACCATGTGTTTTGGCCGATAAAAATAAAAATGATGATGTCACTTAAAGGCAATGAAAGCACAGCCAATCAGAATGGCTTTGCTTCAATTGCCTTTAAGATGACGTCATTTAAAGACACATGGCCGTGCACACATGGTACGGTAGCCAATCAGAGCGTGGGAGCTCCATCCCTACTCTGATTGGCTCTAGTATACCATGTGACAGAGGCTTGGGGGAGAAAGGATGTGACGTCAATGAAAACCTGTCACATGGTACTAGAGCCAATCAGAGTAGGGATGGAGTTCCCACGCTCTGATTGGCTACCGTACCATGTGTGCACGGCCATGTGTGGCCCACGGTGACCCAAGGAGACCACCTGGGGCCATGGTGCTGGCGGAACCCACCAGCAGGCCTCCAGAACCTGTTTAAAAAGGGCTGCTGGTACCCTGTAGGTCTGTCCAGGTGCCCCGCCAGCCCACCGGGGACTCGCGTGGGGCTGCGTTATGAACCCTGTTTGTAAAAGAATAAATCATGTATTTATGGGTGGGCACAGGGGGTGGGTAATGTATTTAATAAATAGAATGATGTTTATTGTGGGTCACTGTATTGTTTTTATTGTGGGTACTGGGGGTGGGGGAGGGGGGCTTACACAGATTAGTCAAAGCAGGGAAGCTTAGCAGACACAATAGAGGGAGGGTTTTTTACATAGATTACAGTCAAGGCAGGCAGGTTTAACACACACAATAGGGGGAGGTTTTTTTTACATAGATTAGTGTCAAGGCAGGGAAGTTTAACACACACAATAGGGGGGGGGTCTTACACAGATTACAGTCAAGGCAGGGAGGTTTAACACACACATTAAAAATATGTATTTAATGTATTTATTGTTTATTCTGCCTTAACCCTTAATTGCCTTAGCGGCTATCAGCTATGGTAATGAAGCAGCATTTCTGTATTTTTAATAATATTGTGCAGGAGCAGGAGGTCCCCTGAGTTTTGATTTCTGGCTCAGGGAACCCCCTGCTCACTGTACAATATTATTAAAATGCAGAAATGCTGCTTCGTTACCTATCACATAGCCGCTAAGGTAAGGAACGAGTGTTTATTTATATATGTGTTTTATTTATACTGTACATGTGCAGAGGGTCTCCGGAGCAGAAATGTTTTGGTTTTAGGTCCGGGGACCCCCTGCTCCCCGAGATACAGGCCCCTATAGGGGGTGCCCGTATCCCTCTGCTTGGTTTACAGGCCGCGGTCACGTGATCGGGACCTTGAAATGCAGAGGGATACCGGCACCTCATAAAGGGGGCTGTATCTCGGGAGCAGGGGGTCCCCGGACCTGAAACCAACGCGGTTCAGCTCCGGAGACCCCCTGCACATGTACACTATGAATAAAAATCTATTTTAAATCATTTTTAATGTGCCGATGTTTGCGCAGAGAGAGCAGCGGATCTCTCTCTGCCGCAAACACATCTCGCCCCCGCCGGCCCATAGTATCATTGATGTGCATATACAGTACTGTATGTGTACAGTACTGTATGTTAGGGGTTATAGGGGTTGTTGTTATACAGTAAATATATATATATATATATATATATACTGTATATATATATACTGCATTACAATTCATGAATTTATGCCATTGGCTGTCACGCGAAGCATTGCAGCCTATTAAATCCTGAACCATTATCAATTAACACATCAGCCGCGCGTCAGCCGGGCATGAACCGTGGCTGGGAACGCAAAAGGAATGCAGCATGCTCCAGGTGAACAGTGTCGCATTCCAGGAACCAGCCAGGGACAAACCGGTGATTTGTTAGAATAAAGTCTGCCACAGCAGTATTTGCATACTAAATACACCATTCTATTTAACACAGGTTGTCATGTATATGCACCACCTTAAACTTAATATGTTCTCCACATAACATTGACATTTAAATTATTCACTCACATGTTACATTGAGCAAGAGTTCTCTGTTTACAGGCTGAAACGTTCTTAAATGATACACTGTAGATCTTTGATGGTCAGTCTTAGAATCAGGATATGATAAATAAATTAGGAGTGTAGACAATGCTTGAGAGATTACTGTGAAGTTCAAATATGTCAAACTGAAATGTTATTTTCACGTGTATCATTTGAAGAATCCTTACATAAATTGGAGGACAGACACTGATGTGTCTTATTTTTGTACCATAACAACCAAGACAATTGCAAAAATATACCCATTAAATAACATACTTACAGTAAAATATGTGTGTTTTTCATGCCATATGCGGGATATGTGGCTCTTTACTGTATCGTGATAAAAGTTCCTTTTTCCCCCAAATTTTATGAAATAGTCTAGATTCAATCTTTCATGAGCACTGGAAATTTTTATTTTTTTTAATTGACATTCCACATGTTTACTTTCTAGAATTTTAATGAGAATTTAAAGGACTGACATTTTGCATTAATTTGATTGAGTTTTGTAACTAATGTTTCCTAAGTACAGGACAAGCATATGATTCTTCTATGGAAAAGTGCAAAACAAACTGCCAAAATGCTGTATTAGGAAAGAAGAATCAAAAATTGGAGGGAGAGTAGTCTGAATTAGGTTAGGAAGCCATCACTTGCTTCCCCTTAGTCATTGAACCTTGAACATGCCAGCCTTGAGTCATTTCCAAGTCTGTTGGGCATTGCATCCATATCAGACGTATATTGGGCTTCTTTGCTATGTCTCTTGCATAAGTTTGCAACTGACCCATCTTTGATGGGAACTCACTTGCTTATACCAAGTAATGCCTGGTGAAGGCAACAAGTGACTCTTATCTCAGACCTTCCCCAAGGCTGGTTGATAGAGTAACAAACGCACCCAGCAAGTAGCCTCAGCACTGAGCTTCTCTCCACACTTGTAGAGCTCTACTGTACTCATGTCTTATATAACACCACAAAACAAAGGTATCAACAAGCTTAGGGTGAAAAGATAATGTCTCAAAATTCTTACAATCATTTATGAAACGTCTACAATGAAAATCTTCAAGAAGCACATTGTCAAAATTCATTCTTTCCAAAGCTTTTTAAATATATTTTTTTAAATATAAATGGGAGTTTGAAAGAAGAGTGAATGTACATGCTCTCCCGTTTTTGCATATTTGCATACTAAATACACCATTCTTTTTACACAGGTTGTCATGTATATGCACCACCTTAAACTTAATATGTTCTCCACATAACATTGACATTTAAATTATTCACTCACATGTTACATTGAGCAAGAGTTCTCTGTTTACAGACTGAAACGTTCTTAAATGATACACTGTAGATCTTTGATGGTCAGTCTTAGAATCAGGATATGAAAAATAAATTAGGAGTGTAGACAATGCTTGAGAGATTACTGTGAAGTTCAAATATATCAAACCAAAATGTTATTTTCACGTGTATCATTTGAAGAATCCTTACAAAAATTGGAGGACAGACACTGATGTGTCTTATTTTTGTACCATAACTACAAGAGAATTGCAGAAATACCGTTTAAATAACATACTTACAGTAAAAAAATGTGTGTTTTTCATGCATATGCTGGGATATGTGGCTCTTTACTGTATTGTGTAAAAGTTCGTTGTTTGTCCCCAACTGTTATGAAATAGTCTAGATTCAATCCTTCAATGAGCACTGGAATTTTTTTATTTTTTTTATTGACATTCCACATGTTTAACTTTCTAGAATTTTAAATGAGAATTTAAAGGACTTACATTTTTTATTAATTTGATTGTGTTTTGTAACTAATGTTTCCCAGATGTTTTCTAAGAACCAGGAAAACATATGATTCTTCTATGGAAAAGTGGCAAAACAAACACTGTATTATGAAAGAAGAATAAAAATTGGAGGGAGAGTAGTCTGAATTAGGTTAGGAAGCCATCACTTGCTTCCCCTTAGTCATTGAACTTGAACATGCCAGCCGTGAGTCATTTCCAAGTCTGTGGGCATTGCATCCATATCAGAAGTATATTGGGCTTCTTTGCTATGTCTCTTGCATTAAGCTTGCAACTGACCCATCTTTGATGGGAACTCACTTGCTTATACCAAGCAATGCCTTGTGAAGGCAACAAGTGGCTCTTATCTCAGACCTTCCCCAAGGGCTGGTTGATAGAGTAACAACAGCACCCAGCAAGTAGCCTCATCACTGAGCTTCTCTCCACACTTGTTGAGCTCTACTCATGTCTTATATAAACCACAAAACAAAAGGAATCAACAAGCTTAGGGTGAAAAGATAATGTCTCAAAATTCTTACAATCTTTTATGAAACCGTCTACAATGAAAATCTTCAAGAAGCACATTGTCCAAAATTCATTTTTTCCTAAGCTTTTTAACATATATTTTTTAAATATAAATGGGAGTTTTGAAAGAAGGAGTGAATGTACATGCTCTCCCGTTTTGCATATTTGCATACTAAATACACCCATTCTTTTTTACCACAGGTTGTCATGTACAGTGCTTGACAAATCACCCAAAAATCTACTCGCCGAACCAAAAAATCTACTCGCCACCTAGTCCCGCCTCTAA
>NC_134483.1:16737908-16925408 GCF_040206685.1 Ascaphus truei
AGTGCGAGGGCGAGAATGCGAGGGCGAGGGCGACACAGGGAGAAGGCGAGGGCGGCACAGGGAGAGGGTGACACTCACAGACACACACACTCACAGACACGCAGAGACACACTCACGCAGAGACACACTCATGCAGAGACACACTCACGCAGAGACACACTCACGCAGAGACACACTCACGCAGAGACACACTCATGCAGAGACACTCAGAGACACACACTCACTCAGGCACACACACAGGCACACTCAGACACACTCACGCAGACACACACATGCAGAGACACACTCACTCAGAGACACACTCACTCAGAGACACACTCACTCAGAGACACACTCACTCAGAGACACACTCACTCAGAGACACACTCACTCAGAGACACACTCACTCAGAGACACTCAGAGACACACACTCACTCTGACACACACACACACACACAGACACACACACACAGGCACACACACACAGG
This sequence comes from Ascaphus truei, assembly GCF_040206685.1. Lineage (NCBI taxonomy): Eukaryota > Metazoa > Chordata > Amphibia > Anura > Ascaphidae > Ascaphus > Ascaphus truei. The sequence goes on from NC_134483.1 coordinate 16,738,376, forward strand.
CACACACACACAGGCACACACACACAGGCACACACACACAGGCACACACACACAGGCACACTCACTCACGCAGAGACACACACGCAGAGACACTCATGCAGAGACACACTCAGAGACACACTCACTCAGAGACACACTCACTCAGAGACACTCAGAGACACACACTCACTCTGACACACACACACACACACACACACACACACACACACACACACAGACACACACACACACAGACACACACACACACACACACAGGCACACACACACAGGCACACACACACAGGCACACACACACAGGCACACTCACTCACGCAGAGACACACACGCAGAGACACTAATGCAGAGACACACTCAGAGACACACTCACTCAGAGACACACTCACTCAGAGACACTCAGAGACACACACTCACTCTGACACACACACACACACACACACACACACAGACACACACACACACAGACACACACACACACACACAGACACACACACAGGCACACACACACAGGCACACACACACAGGCACACTCACTCACGCAGAGACACACACGCAGAGACACTCATGCAGAGACACACTCAGAGACATACTCACTCAGAGACACACTCACTCAGAACACTCACTCAGAACACTCAGAGACACACACTCGCTCTGACACACACACACACACAGACACACACACACACAGACACACACACACAGGCACGCACACACACACAGGCACACACACACACACACACACACACACACACACAGACACACTCACTCAGACACACTCACTCAGACACACTCACTCAGACACACTCACTCAGACACACTCACAGACACTCACTCTGTCACTCACACACACACTCACCGGGTCGCACGCGGCAGCAGGCCCCTCCGCACGGCAGCAGGCCCCTCCTTAAGGCAGCAGGCCCCTCCGCACGGAAGCAGGCCCCTCCCCCCCCCGAAGCACGCTCCCCGAACACCAAGCGGGGATCGGGGGCAGGTGATTAGGGGGAGATCATGCGCAGGAGGCGCGCACGGGGGAAGCTGGGTTGGCGCTTCCCCCTCCGTCCCACGTGGGTTGCGCGCGGGGCTTGCTTTGGGCTTCCCCCTCCGTCCCACGTAGGGAGCAGAGGAGGGAGCGGAGGGGGGAGGGAGCGGAGGGGGGAGGGAGCGGAGGGGGCTAGATTGCGCGCGGCGCTTGTTTTGGGCTTCCCCCTCCGTCCCACGTGGGGAGCGGGGGGGGGGTGAGGGTGCGGGGGATTCTGGATTGCTGGGGGGGGCAGGCAGCGGGCCCACAGGCAGCACAGAGGGCCCACAGGCAGCACAGAGGGCCCACAGGCAGCACAGAGGGCAGGACACCCTGCTTGCCCTGTGCATGCGCGCCGGGACCAAGGAAATCGCCGCCATTTTTTTTTTACTTTTTTTAAAATGTAATGAACAGGCACCCGGCCGGGCTCCCCCTGACTCACGGGAGGAGATCAGGAGGGGGAGGAGATCAGGGGAAGGAGCTCTTCCCCGCGTTAACCCAATCAGGGAGGGAGATTATTTATTTATTAAAAAAAATTTGGCAGGAGCAGGGGAATTCATAGAGCTGCAGCACGGCTCGCCAGCGGCCTAAATCCACTCACAACGGGCGAATGGTTATCATTATTTGTCGAGCACTGGTCATGTATATGCACCACATTAAACTTAATATGTTCTCCACATAACATTGACATTTAAATTATTCACTCACATGTTACATTGAGCAAGAGTTCTCTGTTTACAGGCTGAAACGTTCTTACATGATACACTGTAGATCTTTGATGGTAAGTCTTAGAATCAGGATATGAAAAATAAATTAGGAGTGTAGACAATGCTTGAGAGATTACTGTGAAGTTCAAATATGTCAAACTGAAATGTTATTTTCACGTGTATCATTTGAAGAATCCTTACATAAATTGGAGGACAGACACTGATGTGTCTTATTTTTGTACCATAACAACAAGAGAATTGCAAAAATACCATTTAAATAGCATACTTACAGTAAAATATGTGTGTTTTTCATGCATATGCTGGGATATGTGGCTCTTTACTGTATCGTGTAAAAGTTCCTATTTCCCCCAAATTTTATGAAATAGTCTAGATTCAATCTTTCAATGAGCACTGGAAATTTTTATTTTTTTCATTGACATTCCACATGTTTAACTTTCTAGAATTTTAATGAGAATTTAAAGGACTGACATTTTGCATTAATTTGATTGAGTTTTGTAACTAATGTTTCCTAAGTACAGGAAAGCATATGATTCTTCTATGGAAAAGTGGCAAAACAAACTGCCAAAATGCTGTATTAGGAAAGAAGAATAAAAATTGGAGGGAGAGTAGTCTGAATTAGGTTAGGAAGCCATCACTTGCTTCCCCTCAGTCATTGAGCTTGAACATGCCAGCCGTGAGTCATTTTCAAGTCTGTTGGGCATTGCATCCATATCAGAAGTATATTGGGCTTCTTTGCTATGTCTCTTGCATTAAGCTTGCAACTGACCCATCTTTGATGGGAACTCACTTGCTTATACCAAGCAATGCCTTGTGAAGGCAACAAGTGGCTCTTATCTCAGACCTTCCCCAAGGCTGGTTGATAGAGTAACAACAGCACCCAGCAAGTAGCCTCAGCACTGAGCTTCTCTCCACACTTGTTGAGCTCTACTCATGTCTTATATAAACCACAAAACAAAGGTATCAACAAGCTTAGGGTGAAAAGATAATGTCTCAAAATTCTTACAATCATTTATGAAACGTCTACAATGAAAATCTTCAAGAAGCACATTGTCAAAATTCATTTTTTCCTAAGCTTTTTAAATATATTTTTTAAATATAAATGGGAGTTTTGAAAGAAGAGTGAATGTACATGCTCGCCCGTTTTGCATATTTGCATACTAAATACACCATTCTTTTTACACAGGTTGGCATGTATATGCACCACCTTAAACTTAATATGTTCTCCACATAACATTTAAATTATTCACTCACATGTTACATTTAGCAAGAGTTCTCTATTTACAGGCTATGAAAAATACATTAGGAGTGTAGACAATGCTTGAGAGATTACTGTGAAGTTCAAATATGTCAAACTGAAATGTTATTTTCACGTGTATCATTTGAAGAATCCTTACATAAATTGGAGGACAGACACTGATGTGTCTTATTTTTGTACCATAACTACAAGAGAATTGCAGAAATACCGTTTAAGTAACATACTTACAGTAAAAAATGTGTGTTTTTCATGCATATGCTGGGATATGTGGCTTTTCACTGTATCGTGTAAAAGTTCCTTTTTCCCCCAACTTTTATGAAATAGTCTAGATTCAATCCTTCAATGAGCACTGGAAATTTTTATTTTTTTAATTGACATTCCACATGTTTATCTTTCTAGAATTTTAATGAGAATTTAAAGGACTTACATTTTTTATTAATTTGATTGTGTTTTGTAACTAATGTTTCCCAGATGTTTTCTAAGAACAGGAAAACATATGATTCTTCTATGGAAAAGTGGCAAAACAAACACTGTATTATGAAAGAAGAATAAAAATTGGAGGGAGAGTAGTCTGAATTAGGTTAGGAAGCCACCACTTGCTTCCCCTCAGTCATTGAGCTTGAACATGCCAGCCTTGAGTCATTTCCAAGTCTGTTGGGCATTGCATCCATATCAGAAGTATATTGGGCTTCTTTGCTATGTCTCTTGCATTAAGCTTGCAACAGACCCATCTTTGATGGGAACTCACTTGCTTATACCAAGCAATGCCTTGTGAAGGCAACAAGTGGCTTTATCTCAGACCTTCCCCAAGGCTGGTTGATAGAGTAACAACAGCACCCAGCAAGTAGCCTCATCACTGAGCTTCTCTCCACACTTGTTGAGCTCTACTCATGTCTGATATAAACCACAAAACAAAAGGAATCAACAAGCTTAGGGTGAAAAGATAATGTCTCAAAATTCTTACAATCTTTTATGAAACGTCTACAATGAAAATCTTCAAGAAGCACATTGTCAAAATTCATTTTTTCCTAAGCTTTTTAACATATATTTTTAAAATATAAATGGGAGTTTTGAAAGAAGGAGTGAATGTACATGCTCTCCCGTTTTGCATATTTGCATACTAAATACACCATTCTTTTTACACAGGTTGTCATGTATATGCACCACATTAAACTTAATATGTTCTCCACATAACATTGACATTTAAATTATTCACTCACATGTTACATTGAGCAAGAGTTCTCTGTTTACAGGCTGAAACGTTCTTACATGATACACTGTAGATCTTTGATGGTAAGTCTTAGAATCAGGATATGAAAAATAAATTAGGAGTGTAGACAATGCTTGAGAGATTACTGTGAAGTTCAAATATGTCAAACTGAAATGTTATTTTCACGTGTATCATTTGAAGAATCCTTACATAAATTGGAGGACAGACACTGATGTGTCTTATTTTTGTACCATAACAACAAGAGAATTGCAAAAATACCATTTAAATAGCATACTTACAGTAAAATATGTGTGTTTTTCATGCATATGCTGGGATATGTGGCTCTTTACTGTATCGTGTAAAAGTTCCTATTTCCCCCAAATTTTATGAAATAGTCTAGATTCAATCTTTCAATGAGCACTGGAAATTTTTATTTTTTTCATTGACATTCCACATGTTTAACTTTCTAGAATTTTAATGAGAATTTAAAGGACTGACATTTTGCATTAATTTGATTGAGTTTTGTAACTAATGTTTCCTAAGTACAGGAAAGCATATGATTCTTCTATGGAAAAGTGGCAAAACAAACTGCCAAAATGCTGTATTAGGAAAGAAGAAGAAAAATTGGAGGGAGAGTAGTCTGAATTAGGTTAGGAAGCCATCACTTGCTTCCCCTCAGTCATTGAGCTTGAACATGCCAGCCGTGAGTCATTTTCAAGTCTGTTGGGCACAGAAGTATATTGGGCTTCTTTGCTATGTCTCTTGCATTAAGCTTGCAACTGACCCATCTTTGATGGGAACTCACTTGCTTATACCAAGCAATGCCTTGTGAAGGCAACAAGTGGCTCTTATCTCAGACCTTCCCCAAGGATGGTTGATAGAGTAACAACAGCACCCAGCAAGTAGCCTCAGCACTGAGCTTCTCTCCACACTTGTTGAGCTCTACTCATGTCTTATATAAACCACAAAACAAAGGTATCAACAAGCTTAGGGTGAAAAGATAATGTCTCAAAATTCTTACAATCATTTATGAAACGTCTACAATGAAAATCTTCAAGAAGCACATTGTCAAAATTCATTTTTTCCTAAGCTTTTTAAATATATTTTTTAAATATAAATGGGAGTTTTGAAAGAAGAGTGAATGTACATGCTCGCCCGTTTTGCATATTTGCATACTAAATACACCATTCTTTTTACACAGGTTGGCATGTATATGCACCACCTTAAACTTAATATGTTCTCCACGTAACATTTAAATTATTCACTCACATGTTACATTTAGCAAGAGTTCTCTATTTACAGGCTATGAAAAATACATTAGGAGTGTAGACAATGCTTGAGAGATTACTGTGAAGTTCAAATATGTCAAACTGAAATGTTATTTTCACGTGTATCATTTGAAGAATCCTTACATAAATTGGAGGACAGACACTGATGTGTCTTATTTTTGTACCATAACTACAAGAGAATTGCAGAAATACCGTTTAAGTAACATACTTACAGTAAAAAATGTGTGTTTTTCATGCATATGCTGGGATATGTGGCTTTTCACTGTATCGTGTAAAAGTTCCTTTTTTCCCCAACTTTTATGAAATAGTCTAGATTCAATCCTTCAATGAGCACTGGAAATTTTTATTTTTTTAATTGACATTCCACATGTTTATCTTTCTAGAATTTTAATGAGAATTTAAAGGACTTACATTTTTTATTAATTTGATTGTGTTTTGTAACTAATGTTTCCCAGATGTTTTCTAAGAACAGGAAAACATATGATTCTTCTATGGAAAAGTGGCAAAACAAACACTGTATTATGAAAGAAGAATAAAAATTGGAGGGAGAGTAGTCTGAATTAGGTTAGGAAGCCATCACTTGCTTCCCCTCAGTCATTGAGCTTGAACATGCCAGCCGTGAGTCATTTTCAAGTCTGTTGGGCATTGCATCCATATCAGAAGTATATTGGGCTTCTTTGCTATGTCTCTTGCATTAAGCTTGCAACTGACCCATCTTTGATGGGAACTCACTTGCTTATACCAAGCAATGCCTTGTGAAGGCAACAAGTGACTCTTATCTCAGACCTTCCCCAAGGCTGGTTGATAGAGTAACAACAGCACCCAGCAAGTAGCCTCAGCACTGAGCTTCTCTCCACACTTGTTGAGCTCTACTCATGTCTTATATAAACCACAAAACAAAGGTATCAACAAGCTTAGGGTGAAAAGATAATGTCTCAAAATTCTTACAATCATTTATGAAACGTCTACAATGAAAATCTTCAAGAAGCACATTGTCAAAATTCATTTTTTCCAAAGCTTTTTAAATATATTTTTTAAATATAAATGGGAGTTTTGAAAGAAGAGTGAATGTACATGCTCGCCCGTTTTGCATATTTGCATACTAAATACACCATTCTTTTTACACAGGTTGTCATGTATATGCACCACATTAAACTTAATATGTTCTCCACATAACATTGACATTTAAATTATTCACTCACATGTTACATTGAGCAAGAGTTCTCTGTTTACAGGCTGAAACGTTCTTAAATGATACACTGTAGATCTTTGATGGTAAGTCTTAGAATCAGGATATGAAAAATAAATTAGGAGTGTAGACAATGCTTGAGAGATTACTGTGAAGTTCAAATATGTCAAACTGAAATGTTATTTTCACGTGTATCATTTGAAGAATCCTTACATAAATTGGAGGACAGACAGTGATGTGTCTTATTTTTGTACCATAACAACAAGAGAATTGCAAAAATACCATTTAAATAGCATACTTACAGTAAAATATGTGTGTTTTTCATGCATATGCTGGGATATGTGGCTCTTTACTGTATCGTGTAAAAGTTCCTATTTCCCCCAAATTTTATGAAATAGTCTAGATTCAATCTTTCAATGAGCACTGGAAATTTTTATTTTTTTCATTGACATTCCACATGTTTAACTTTCTAGAATTTTAATGAGAATTTAAAGGACTGACATTTTGCATTAATTTGATTGAGTTTTGTAACTAATGTTTCCTAAGTACAGGAAAGCATATGATTCTTCTATGGAAAAGTGGCAAAACAAACTGCCAAAATGCTGTATTAGGAAAGAAGAATAAAAATTGGAGGGAGAGTAGTCTGAATTAGGTTAGGAAGCCATCACTTGCTTCCCCTCAGTCATTGAGCTTGAACATGCCAGCCGTGAGTCATTTTCAAGTCTGTTGGGCATTGCATCCATATCAGAAGTATATTGGGCTTCTTTGCTATGTCTCTTGCATTAAGCTTGCAACTGACCCATCTTTGATGGGAACTCACTTGCTTATACCAAGCAATGCCTTGTGAAGGCAACAAGTGGCTCTTATCTCAGACCTTCCCCAAGGCTGGTTGATAGAGTAACAACAGCACCCAGCAAGTAGCCTCAGCACTGAGCTTCTCTCCACACTTGTTGAGCTCTACTCATGTCTTATATAAACCACAAAACAAAGGTATCAACAAGCTTAGGGTGAAAAGATAATGTCTCAAAATTCTTACAATCATTTATGAAACGTCTACAATGAAAATCTTCAAGAAGCACATTGTCAAAATTCATTTTTTCCAAAGCTTTTTAAATATATTTTTTAAATATAAATGGGAGTTTTGAAAGAAGAGTGAATGTACATGCTCGCCCGTTTTGCATATTTGCATACTAAATACACCATTCTTTTTACACAGGTTGTCATGTATATGCACCACATTAAACTTAATATGTTCTCCACATAACATTGACATTTAAATTATTCACTCACATGTTACATTGAGCAAGAGTTCTCTGTTTACAGGCTGAAACGTTCTTAAATGATACACTGTAGATCTTTGATGGTAAGTCTTAGAATCAGGATATGAAAAATAAATTAGGAGTGTAGACAATGCTTGAGAGATTACTGTGAAGTTCAAATATGTCAAACGGAAATGTTATTTTCACGTGTATCATTTGAAGAATCCTTACATAAATTGGAGGACAGACACTGATGTGTCTTATTTTTGTACCATAACAACAAGAGAATTGCAAAAATACCATTTAAATAGCATACTTACAGTAAAATATGTGTGTTTTTCATGCATATGCTGGGATATGTGGCTCTTTACTGTATCGTGTAAAAGTTCCTATTTCCCCCAAATTTTATGAAATAGTCTAGATTCAATCTTTCAATGAGCACTGGAAATTTTTATTTTTTTCATTGACATTCCACATGTTTAACTTTCTAGAATTTTAATGAGAATTTAAAGGACTGACATTTTGCATTAATTTGATTGAGTTTTGTAACTAATGTTTCCTAAGTACAGGAAAGCATATGATTCTTCTATGGAAAAGTGGCAAAACAAACTGCCAAAATGCTGTATTAGGAAAGAAGAATAAAAATTGGAGGGAGAGTAGTCTGAATTAGGTTAGGAAGCCATCACTTGCTTCCCCTCAGTCATTGAGCTTGAACATGCCAGCCGTGAGTCATTTTCAAGTCTGTTGGGCATTGCATCCATATCAGAAGTATATTGGGCTTCTTTGCTATGTCTCTTGCATTAAGCTTGCAACTGACCCATCTTTGATGGGAACTCACTTGCTTATACCAAGCAATGCCTTGTGAAGGCAACAAGTGGCTCTTATCTCAGACCTTCCCCAAGGCTGGTTGATAGAGTAACAACAGCACCCAGCAAGTAGCCTCAGCACTGAGCTTCTCTCCACACTTGTTGAGCTCTACTCATGTCTTATATAAACCACAAAACAAAGGTATCAACAAGCTTAGGGTGAAAAGATAATGTCTCAAAATTCTTACAATCATTTATGAAACGTCTACAATGAAAATCTTCAAGAAGCACATTGTCAAAATTCATTTTTTCCAAAGCTTTTTAAATATATTTTTTAAATATAAATGGGAGTTTTGAAAGAAGAGTGAATGTACATGCTAGCCCGTTTTGCATATTTGCATACTAAATACACCATTCTTTTTACACAGGTTGTCATGTATATGCACCACATTAAACTTAATATGTTCTCCACATAACATTGACATTTAAATTATTCACTCACATGTTACATTGAGCAAGAGTTCTCTGTTTACAGGCTGAAACGTTCTTAAATGATACACTGTAGATCTTTGATGGTAAGTCTTAGAATCAGGATATGAAAAATAAATTAGGAGTGTAGACAATGCTTGAGAGATTACTGTGAAGTTCAAATATGTCAAACGGAAATGTTATTTTCACGTGTATCATTTGAAGAATCCTTACATAAATTGGAGGACAGACACTGATGTGTCTTATTTTTGTACCATAACAACAAGAGAATTGCAAAAATACCATTTAAATAGCATACTTACAGTAAAATATGTGTGTTTTTCATGCATATGCTGGGATATGTGGCTCTTTACTGTATCGTGTAAAAGTTCCTATTTCCCCCAAATTTTATGAAATAGTCTAGATTCAATCTTTCAATGAGCACTGGAAATTTTTATTTTTTTCATTGACATTCCACATGTTTAACTTTCTAGAATTTTAATGAGAATTTAAAGGACTGACATTTTGCATTAATTTGATTGAGTTTTGTAACTAATGTTTCCTAAGTACAGGAAAGCATATGATTCTTCTATGGAAAAGTGGCAAAACAAACTGCCAAAATGCTGTATTAGGAAAGAAGAATAAAAATTGGAGGGAGAGTAGTCTGAATTAGGTTAGGAAGCCATCACTTGCTTCCCCTCAGTCATTGAGCTTGAACATGCCAGCCGTGAGTCATTTTCAAGTCTGTTGGGCATTGCATCCATATCAGAAGTATATTGGGCTTCTTTGCTATGTCTCTTGCATTAAGCTTGCAACTGACCCATCTTTGATGGGAACTCACTTGCTTATACCAAGCAATGCCTTGTGAAGGCAACAAGTGGCTCTTATCTCAGACCTTCCCCAAGGCTGGTTGATAGAGTAACAACAGCACCCAGCAAGTAGCCTCAGCACTGAGCTTCTCTCCACACTTGTTGAGCTCTACTCATGTCTTATATAAACCACAAAACAAAGGTATCAACAAGCTTAGGGTGAAAAGATAATGTCTCAAAATTCTTACAATCATTTATGAAACGTCTACAATGAAAATCTTCAAGAAGCACATTGTCAAAATTCATTTTTTCCAAAGCTTTTTAAATATATTTTTTAAATATAAATGGGAGTTTTGAAAGAAGAGTGAATGTACATGCTCGCCCGTTTTGCATATTTGCATACTAAATACACCATTCTTTTTACACAGGTTGTCATGTATATGCACCACATTAAACTTAATATGTTCTCCACATAACATTGACATTTAAATTATTCACTCACATGTTACATTGAGCAAGAGTTCTCTGTTTACAGGCTGAAACGTTCTTAAATGATACACTGTAGATCTTTGATGGTAAGTCTTAGAATCAGGATATGAAAAATAAATTAGGAGTGTAGACAATGCTTGAGAGATTACTGTGAAGTTCAAATATGTCAAACTGAAATGTTATTTTCACGTGTATCATTTGAAGAATCCTTACATAAATTGGAGGACAGACACTGATGTGTCTTATTTTTGTACCATAACAACAAGAGAATTGCAAAAATACCATTTAAATAGCATACTTACAGTAAAATATGTGTGTTTTTCATGCATATGCTGGGATATGTGGCTCTTTACTGTATCGTGTAAAAGTTCCTATTTCCCCCAAATTTTATGAAATAGTCTAGATTCAATCTTTCAATGAGCACTGGAAATTTTTATTTTTTTCATTGACATTCCACATGTTTAACTTTCTAGAATTTTAATGAGAATTTAAAGGACTGACATTTTGCATTAATTTGATTGAGTTTTGTAACTAATGTTTCCTAAGTACAGGAAAGCATATGATTCTTCTATGGAAAAGTGGCAAAACAAACTGCCAAAATGCTGTATTAGGAAAGAAGAAGAAAAATTGGAGGGAGAGTAGTCTGAATTAGGTTAGGAAGCCATCACTTGCTTCCCCTCAGTCATTGAGCTTGAACATGCCAGCCGTGAGTCATTTTCAAGTCTGTTGGGCATTGCATCCATATCAGAAGTATATTGGGCTTCTTTGCTATGTCTCTTGCATTAAGCTTGCAACTGACCCATCTTTGATGGGAACTCACTTGCTTATACCAAGCAATGCCTTGTGAAGGCAACAAGTGGCTCTTATCTCAGACCTTCCCCAAGGCTGGTTGATAGAGTAACAACAGCACCCAGCAAGTAGCCTCAGCACTGAGCTTCTCTCCACACTTGTTGAGCTCTACTCATGTCTTATATAAACCACAAAACAAAGGTATCAACAAGCTTAGGGTGAAAAGATAATGTCTCAAAATTCTTACAATCATTTATGAAACGTCTACAATGAAAATCTTCAAGAAGCACATTGTCAAAATTCATTTTTTCCAAAGCTTTTTAAATATATTTTTTAAATATAAATGGGAGTTTTGAAAGAAGAGTGAATGTACATGCTCGCCCGTTTTGCATATTTGCATACTAAATACACCATTCTTTTTACACAGGTTGTCATGTATATGCACCACATTAAACTTAATATGTTCTCCACATAACATTGACATTTAAATTATTCACTCACATGTTACATTGAGCAAGAGTTCTCTGTTTACAGGCTGAAACGTTCTTAAATGATACACTGTAGATCTTTGATGGTAAGTCTTAGAATCAGGATATGAAAAATAAATTAGGAGTGTAGACAATGCTTGAGAGATTACTGTGAAGTTCAAATATGTCAAACTGAAATGTTATTTTCACGTGTATCATTTGAAGAATCCTTACATAAATTGGAGGACAGACACTGATGTGTCTTATTTTTGTACCATAACAACAAGAGAATTGCAAAAATACCATTTAAATAGCATACTTACAGTAAAATATGTGTGTTTTTCATGCATATGCTGGGATATGTGGCTCTTTACTGTATCGTGTAAAAGTTCCTATTTCCCCCAAATTTTATGAAATAGTCTAGATTCAATCTTTCAATGAGCACTGGAAATTTTTATTTTTTTCATTGACATTCCACATGTTTAACTTTCTAGAATTTTAATGAGAATTTAAAGGACTGACATTTTGCATTAATTTGATTGAGTTTTGTAACTAATGTTTCCTAAGTACAGGAAAGCATATGATTCTTCTATGGAAAAGTGGCAAAACAAACTGCCAAAATGCTGTATTAGGAAAGAAGAATAAAAATTGGAGGGAGAGTAGTCTGAATTAGGTTAGGAAGCCATCACTTGCTTCCCCTCAGTCATTGAGCTTGAACATGCCAGCCGTGAGTCATTTTCAAGTCTGTTGGGCATTGCATCCATATCAGAAGTATATTGGGCTTCTTTGCTATGTCTCTTGCATTAAGCTTGCAACTGACCCATCTTTGATGGGAACTCACTTGCTTATACCAAGCAATGCCTTGTGAAGGCAACAAGTGGCTCTTATCTCAGACCTTCCCCAAGGCTGGTTGATAGAGTAACAACAGCACCCAGCAAGTAGCCTCAGCACTGAGCTTCTCTCCACACTTGTTGAGCTCTACTCATGTCTTATATAAACCACAAAACAAAGGTATCAACAAGCTTAGGGTGAAAAGATAATGTCTCAAAATTCTTACAATCATTTATGAAACGTCTACAATGAAAATCTTCAAGAAGCACATTGTCAAAATTCATTTTTTCCTAAGCTTTTTAAATATATTTTTTAAATATAAATGGGAGTTTTGAAAGAAGAGTGAATGTACATGCTCGCCCGTTTTGCATATTTGCATACTAAATACACCATTCTTTTTACACAGGTTGGCATGTATATGCACCACCTTAAACTTAATATGTTCTCCACGTAACATTTAAATTATTCACTCACATGTTACATTTAGCAAGAGTTCTCTATTTACAGGCTATGAAAAATACATTAGGAGTGTAGACAATGCTTGAGAGATTACTGTGAAGTTCAAATATGTCAAACTGAAATGTTATTTTCACGTGTATCATTTGAAGAATCCTTACATAAATTGGAGGACAGACACTGATGTGTCTTATTTTTGTACCATAACTACAAGAGAATTGCAGAAATACCGTTTAAGTAACATACTTACAGTAAAAAATGTGTGTTTTTCATGCATATGCTGGGATATGTGGCTTTTCACTGTATCGTGTAAAAGTTCCTTTTTTCCCCAACTTTTATGAAATAGTCTAGATTCAATCCTTCAATGAGCACTGGAAATTTTTATTTTTTTAATTGACATTCCACATGTTTATCTTTCTAGAATTTTAATGAGAATTTAAAGGACTTACATTTTTTATTAATTTGATTGTGTTTTGTAACTAATGTTTCCCAGATGTTTTCTAAGAACAGGAAAACATATGATTCTTCTATGGAAAAGTGGCAAAACAAACACTGTATTATGAAAGAAGAATAAAAATTGGAGGGAGAGTAGTCTGAATTAGGTTAGGAAGCCATCACTTGCTTCCCCTCAGTCATTGAGCTTGAACATGCCAGCCGTGAGTCATTTTCAAGTCTGTTGGGCATTGCATCCATATCAGAAGTATATTGGGCTTCTTTGCTATGTCTCTTGCATTAAGCTTGCAACTGACCCATCTTTGATGGGAACTCACTTGCTTATACCAAGCAATGCCTTGTGAAGGCAACAAGTGACTCTTATCTCAGACCTTCCCCAAGGCTGGTTGATAGAGTAACAACAGCACCCAGCAAGTAGCCTCAGCACTGAGCTTCTCTCCACACTTGTTGAGCTCTACTCATGTCTTATATAAACCACAAAACAAAGGTATCAACAAGCTTAGGGTGAAAAGATAATGTCTCAAAATTCTTACAATCATTTATGAAACGTCTACAATGAAAATCTTCAAGAAGCACATTGTCAAAATTCATTTTTTCCAAAGCTTTTTAAATATATTTTTTAAATATAAATGGGAGTTTTGAAAGAAGAGTGAATGTACATGCTCGCCCGTTTTGCATATTTGCATACTAAATACACCATTCTTTTTACACAGGTTGTCATGTATATGCACCACATTAAACTTAATATGTTCTCCACATAACATTGACATTTAAATTATTCACTCACATGTTACATTGAGCAAGAGTTCTCTGTTTACAGGCTGAAACGTTCTTAAATGATACACTGTAGATCTTTGATGGTAAGTCTTAGAATCAGGATATGAAAAATAAATTAGGAGTGTAGACAATGCTTGAGAGATTACTGTGAAGTTCAAATATGTCAAACTGAAATGTTATTTTCACGTGTATCATTTGAAGAATCCTTACATAAATTGGAGGACAGACAGTGATGTGTCTTATTTTTGTACCATAACAACAAGAGAATTGCAAAAATACCATTTAAATAGCATACTTACAGTAAAATATGTGTGTTTTTCATGCATATGCTGGGATATGTGGCTCTTTACTGTATCGTGTAAAAGTTCCTATTTCCCCCAAATTTTATGAAATAGTCTAGATTCAATCTTTCAATGAGCACTGGAAATTTTTATTTTTTTCATTGACATTCCACATGTTTAACTTTCTAGAATTTTAATGAGAATTTAAAGGACTGACATTTTGCATTAATTTGATTGAGTTTTGTAACTAATGTTTCCTAAGTACAGGAAAGCATATGATTCTTCTATGGAAAAGTGGCAAAACAAACTGCCAAAATGCTGTATTAGGAAAGAAGTAGAAAAATTGGAGGGAGAGTAGTCTGAATTAGGTTAGGAAGCCATCACTTGCTTCCCCTCAGTCATTGAGCTTGAACATGCCAGCCGTGAGTCATTTTCAAGTCTGTTGGGCATTGCATCCATATCAGAAGTATATTGGGCTTCTTTGCTATGTCTCTTGCATTAAGCTTGCAACTGACCCATCTTTGATGGGAACTCACTTGCTTATACCAAGCAATGCCTTGTGAAGGCAACAAGTGGCTCTTATCTCAGACCTTCCCCAAGGCTGGTTGATAGAGTAACAACAGCACCCAGCAAGTAGCCTCAGCACTGAGCTTCTCTCCACACTTGTTGAGCTCTACTCATGTCTTATATAAACCACAAAACAAAGGTATCAACAAGCTTAGGGTGAAAAGATAATGTCTCAAAATTCTTACAATCATTTATGAAACGTCTACAATGAAAATCTTCAAGAAGCACATTGTCAAAATTCATTTTTTCCAAAGCTTTTTAAATATATTTTTTAAATATAAATGGGAGTTTTGAAAGAAGAGTGAATGTACATGCTCGCCCGTTTTGCATATTTGCATACTAAATACACCATTCTTTTTACACAGGTTGTCATGTATATGCACCACATTAAACTTAATATGTTCTCCACATAACATTGACATTTAAATTATTCACTCACATGTTACATTGAGCAAGAGTTCTCTGTTTACAGGCTGAAACGTTCTTAAATGATACACTGTAGATCTTTGATGGTAAGTCTTAGAATCAGGATATGAAAAATAAATTAGGAGTGTAGACAATGCTTGAGAGATTACTGTGAAGTTCAAATATGTCAAACGGAAATGTTATTTTCACGTGTATCATTTGAAGAATCCTTACATAAATTGGAGGACAGACACTGATGTGTCTTATTTTTGTACCATAACAACAAGAGAATTGCAAAAATACCATTTAAATAGCATACTTACAGTAAAATATGTGTGTTTTTCATGCATATGCTGGGATATGTGGCTCTTTACTGTATCGTGTAAAAGTTCCTATTTCCCCCAAATTTTATGAAATAGTCTAGATTCAATCTTTCAATGAGCACTGGAAATTTTTATTTTTTTCATTGACATTCCACATGTTTAACTTTCTAGAATTTTAATGAGAATTTAAAGGACTGACATTTTGCATTAATTTGATTGAGTTTTGTAACTAATGTTTCCTAAGTACAGGAAAGCATATGATTCTTCTATGGAAAAGTGGCAAAACAAACTGCCAAAATGCTGTATTAGGAAAGAAGAATAAAAATTGGAGGGAGAGTAGTCTGAATTAGGTTAGGAAGCCATCACTTGCTTCCCCTCAGTCATTGAGCTTGAACATGCCAGCCGTGAGTCATTTTCAAGTCTGTTGGGCATTGCATCCATATCAGAAGTATATTGGGCTTCTTTGCTATGTCTCTTGCATTAAGCTTGCAACTGACCCATCTTTGATGGGAACTCACTTGCTTATACCAAGCAATGCCTTGTGAAGGCAACAAGTGGCTCTTATCTCAGACCTTCCCCAAGGCTGGTTGATAGAGTAACAACAGCACCCAGCAAGTAGCCTCAGCACTGAGCTTCTCTCCACACTTGTTGAGCTCTACTCATGTCTTATATAAACCACAAAACAAAGGTATCAACAAGCTTAGGGTGAAAAGATAATGTCTCAAAATTCTTACAATCATTTATGAAACGTCTACAATGAAAATCTTCAAGAAGCACATTGTCAAAATTCATTTTTTCCAAAGCTTTTTAAATATATTTTTTAAATATAAATGGGAGTTTTGAAAGAAGAGTGAATGTACATGCTCGCCCGTTTTGCATATTTGCATACTAAATACACCATTCTTTTTACACAGGTTGTCATGTATATGCACCACATTAAACTTAATATGTTCTCCACATAACATTGACATTTAAATTATTCACTCACATGTTACATTGAGCAAGAGTTCTCTGTTTACAGGCTGAAACGTTCTTAAATGATACACTGTAGATCTTTGATGGTAAGTCTTAGAATCAGGATATGAAAAATAAATTAGGAGTGTAGACAATGCTTGAGAGATTACTGTGAAGTTCAAATATGTCAAACTGAAATGTTATTTTCACGTGTATCATTTGAAGAATCCTTACATAAATTGGAGGACAGACACTGATGTGTCTTATTTTTGTACCATAACAACAAGAGAATTGCAAAAATACCATTTAAATAGCATACTTACAGTAAAATATGTGTGTTTTTCATGCATATGCTGGGATATGTGGCTCTTTACTGTATCGTGTAAAAGTTCCTATTTCCCCCAAATTTTATGAAATAGTCTAGATTCAATCTTTCAATGAGCACTGGAAATTTTTATTTTTTTCATTGACATTCCACATGTTTAACTTTCTAGAATTTTAATGAGAATTTAAAGGACTGACATTTTGCATTAATTTGATTGAGTTTTGTAACTAATGTTTCCTAAGTACAGGAAAGCATATGATTCTTCTATGGAAAAGTGGCAAAACAAACTGCCAAAATGCTGTATTAGGAAAGAAGAAGAAAAATTGGAGGGAGAGTAGTCTGAATTAGGTTAGGAAGCCATCACTTGCTTCCCCTCAGTCATTGAGCTTGAACATGCCAGCCGTGAGTCATTTTCAAGTCTGTTGGGCATTGCATCCATATCAGAAGTATATTGGGCTTCTTTGCTATGTCTCTTGCATTAAGCTTGCAACTGACCCATCTTTGATGGGAACTCACTTGCTTATACCAAGCAATGCCTTGTGAAGGCAACAAGTGGCTCTTATCTCAGACCTTCCCCAAGGCTGGTTGATAGAGTAACAACAGCACCCAGCAAGTAGCCTCAGCACTGAGCTTCTCTCCACACTTGTTGAGCTCTACTCATGTCTTATATAAACCACAAAACAAAGGTATCAACAAGCTTAGGGTGAAAAGATAATGTCTCAAAATTCTTACAATCATTTATGAAACGTCTACAATGAAAATCTTCAAGAAGCACATTGTCAAAATTCATTTTTTCCAAAGCTTTTTAAATATATTTTTTAAATATAAATGGGAGTTTTGAAAGAAGAGTGAATGTACATGCTCGCCCGTTTTGCATATTTGCATACTAAATACACCATTCTTTTTACACAGGTTGGCATGTATATGCACCACCTTAAACTTAATATGTTCTCCACGTAACATTTAAATTATTCACTCACATGTTACATTTAGCAAGAGTTCTCTATTTACAGGCTATGAAAAATACATTAGGAGTGTAGACAATGCTTGAGAGATTACTGTGAAGTTCAAATATGTCAAACTGAAATGTTATTTTCACGTGTATCATTTGAAGAATCCTTACATAAATTGGAGGACAGACACTGATGTGTCTTATTTTTGTACCATAACTACAAGAGAATTGCAGAAATACCGTTTAAGTAACATACTTACAGTAAAAAATGTGTGTTTTTCATGCATATGCTGGGATATGTGGCTTTTCACTGTATCGTGTAAAAGTTCCTTTTTTCCCCAACTTTTATGAAATAGTCTAGATTCAATCCTTCAATGAGCACTGGAAATTTTTATTTTTTTAATTGACATTCCACATGTTTATCTTTCTAGAATTTTAATGAGAATTTAAAGGACTTACATTTTTTATTAATTTGATTGTGTTTTGTAACTAATGTTTCCCAGATGTTTTCTAAGAACAGGAAAACATATGATTCTTCTATGGAAAAGTGGCAAAACAAACACTGTATTATGAAAGAAGAATAAAAATTGGAGGGAGAGTAGTCTGAATTAGGTTAGGAAGCCATCACTTGCTTCCCCTCAGTCATTGAGCTTGAACATGCCAGCCGTGAGTCATTTTCAAGTCTGTTGGGCATTGCATCCATATCAGAAGTATATTGGGCTTCTTTGCTATGTCTCTTGCATTAAGCTTGCAACTGACCCATCTTTGATGGGAACTCACTTGCTTATACCAAGCAATGCCTTGTGAAGGCAACAAGTGACTCTTATCTCAGACCTTCCCCAAGGCTGGTTGATAGAGTAACAACAGCACCCAGCAAGTAGCCTCAGCACTGAGCTTCTCTCCACACTTGTTGAGCTCTACTCATGTCTTATATAAACCACAAAACAAAGGTATCAACAAGCTTAGGGTGAAAAGATAATGTCTCAAAATTCTTACAATCATTTATGAAACGTCTACAATGAAAATCTTCAAGAAGCACATTGTCAAAATTCATTTTTTCCAAAGCTTTTTAAATATATTTTTTAAATATAAATGGGAGTTTTGAAAGAAGAGTGAATGTACATGCTCGCCCGTTTTGCATATTTGCATACTAAATACACCATTCTTTTTACACAGGTTGTCATGTATATGCACCACATTAAACTTAATATGTTCTCCACATAACATTGACATTTAAATTATTCACTCACATGTTACATTGAGCAAGAGTTCTCTGTTTACAGGCTGAAACGTTCTTAAATGATACACTGTAGATCTTTGATGGTAAGTCTTAGAATCAGGATATGAAAAATAAATTAGGAGTGTAGACAATGCTTGAGAGATTACTGTGAAGTTCAAATATGTCAAACTGAAATGTTATTTTCACGTGTATCATTTGAAGAATCCTTACATAAATTGGAGGACAGACAGTGATGTGTCTTATTTTTGTACCATAACAACAAGAGAATTGCAAAAATACCATTTAAATAGCATACTTACAGTAAAATATGTGTGTTTTTCATGCATATGCTGGGATATGTGGCTCTTTACTGTATCGTGTAAAAGTTCCTATTTCCCCCAAATTTTATGAAATAGTCTAGATTCAATCTTTCAATGAGCACTGGAAATTTTTATTTTTTTCATTGACATTCCACATGTTTAACTTTCTAGAATTTTAATGAGAATTTAAAGGACTGACATTTTGCATTAATTTGATTGAGTTTTGTAACTAATGTTTCCTAAGTACAGGAAAGCATATGATTCTTCTATGGAAAAGTGGCAAAACAAACTGCCAAAATGCTGTATTAGGAAAGAAGAAGAAAAATTGGAGGGAGAGTAGTCTGAATTAGGTTAGGAAGCCATCACTTGCTTCCCCTCAGTCATTGAGCTTGAACATGCCAGCCGTGAGTCATTTTCAAGTCTGTTGGGCATTGCATCCATATCAGAAGTATATTGGGCTTCTTTGCTATGTCTCTTGCATTAAGCTTGCAACTGACCCATCTTTGATGGGAACTCACTTGCTTATACCAAGCAATGCCTTGTGAAGGCAACAAGTGGCTCTTATCTCAGACCTTCCCCAAGGCTGGTTGATAGAGTAACAACAGCACCCAGCAAGTAGCCTCAGCACTGAGCTTCTCTCCACACTTGTTGAGCTCTACTCATGTCTTATATAAACCACAAAACAAAGGTATCAACAAGCTTAGGGTGAAAAGATAATGTCTCAAAATTCTTACAATCATTTATGAAACGTCTACAATGAAAATCTTCAAGAAGCACATTGTCAAAATTCATTTTTTCCAAAGCTTTTTAAATATATTTTTTAAATATAAATGGGAGTTTTGAAAGAAGAGTGAATGTACATGCTAGCCCGTTTTGCATATTTGCATACTAAATACACCATTCTTTTTACACAGGTTGTCATGTATATGCACCACATTAAACTTAATATGTTCTCCACATAACATTGACATTTAAATTATTCACTCACATGTTACATTGAGCAAGAGTTCTCTGTTTACAGGCTGAAACGTTCTTAAATGATACACTGTAGATCTTTGATGGTAAGTCTTAGAATCAGGATATGAAAAATAAATTAGGAGTGTAGACAATGCTTGAGAGATTACTGTGAAGTTCAAATATGTCAAACGGAAATGTTATTTTCACGTGTATCATTTGAAGAATCCTTACATAAATTGGAGGACAGACACTGATGTGTCTTATTTTTGTACCATAACAACAAGAGAATTGCAAAAATACCATTTAAATAGCATACTTACAGTAAAATATGTGTGTTTTTCATGCATATGCTGGGATATGTGGCTCTTTACTGTATCGTGTAAAAGTTCCTATTTCCCCCAAATTTTATGAAATAGTCTAGATTCAATCTTTCAATGAGCACTGGAAATTTTTATTTTTTTCATTGACATTCCACATGTTTAACTTTCTAGAATTTTAATGAGAATTTAAAGGACTGACATTTTGCATTAATTTGATTGAGTTTTGTAACTAATGTTTCCTAAGTACAGGAAAGCATATGATTCTTCTATGGAAAAGTGGCAAAACAAACTGCCAAAATGCTGTATTAGGAAAGAAGAATAAAAATTGGAGGGAGAGTAGTCTGAATTAGGTTAGGAAGCCATCACTTGCTTCCCCTCAGTCATTGAGCTTGAACATGCCAGCCGTGAGTCATTTTCAAGTCTGTTGGGCATTGCATCCATATCAGAAGTATATTGGGCTTCTTTGCTATGTCTCTTGCATTAAGCTTGCAACTGACCCATCTTTGATGGGAACTCACTTGCTTATACCAAGCAATGCTTTGTGAAGGCAACAAGTGGCTCTTATCTCAGACCTTCCCCAAGGCTGGTTGATAGAGTAACAACAGCACCCAGCAAGTAGCCTCAGCACTGAGCTTCTCTCCACACTTGTTGAGCTCTACTCATGTCTTATATAAACCACAAAACAAAGGTATCAACAAGCTTAGGGTGAAAAGATAATGTCTCAAAATTCTTACAATCATTTATGAAACGTCTACAATGAAAATCTTCAAGAAGCACATTGTCAAAATTCATTTTTTCCAAAGCTTTTTAAATATATTTTTTAAATATAAATGGGAGTTTTGAAAGAAGAGTGAATGTACATGCTCGCCCGTTTTGCATATTTGCATACTAAATACACCATTCTTTTTACACAGGTTGTCATGTATATGCACCACATTAAACTTAATATGTTCTCCACATAACATTGACATTTAAATTATTCACTCACATGTTACATTGAGCAAGAGTTCTCTGTTTACAGGCTGAAACGTTCTTAAATGATACACTGTAGATCTTTGATGGTAAGTCTTAGAATCAGGATATGAAAAATAAATTAGGAGTGTAGACAATGCTTGAGAGATTACTGTGAAGTTCAAATATGTCAAACGGAAATGTTATTTTCACGTGTATCATTTGAAGAATCCTTACATAAATTGGAGGACAGACACTGATGTGTCTTATTTTTGTACCATAACAACAAGAGAATTGCAAAAATACCATTTAAATAGCATACTTACAGTAAAATATGTGTGTTTTTCATGCATATGCTGGGATATGTGGCTCTTTACTGTATCGTGTAAAAGTTCCTATTTCCCCCAAATTTTATGAAATAGTCTAGATTCAATCTTTCAATGAGCACTGGAAATTTTTATTTTTTTCATTGACATTCCACATGTTTAACTTTCTAGAATTTTAATGAGAATTTAAAGGACTGACATTTTGCATTAATTTGATTGAGTTTTGTAACTAATGTTTCCTAAGTACAGGAAAGCATATGATTCTTCTATGGAAAAGTGGCAAAACAAACTGCCAAAATGCTGTATTAGGAAAGAAGAATAAAAATTGGAGGGAGAGTAGTCTGAATTAGGTTAGGAAGCCATCACTTGCTTCCCCTCAGTCATTGAGCTTGAACATGCCAGCCGTGAGTCATTTTCAAGTCTGTTGGGCATTGCATCCATATCAGAAGTATATTGGGCTTCTTTGCTATGTCTCTTGCATTAAGCTTGCAACTGACCCATCTTTGATGGGAACTCACTTGCTTATACCAAGCAATGCCTTGTGAAGGCAACAAGTGGCTCTTATCTCAGACCTTCCCCAAGGCTGGTTGATAGAGTAACAACAGCACCCAGCAAGTAGCCTCAGCACTGAGCTTCTCTCCACACTTGTTGAGCTCTACTCATGTCTTATATAAACCACAAAACAAAGGTATCAACAAGCTTAGGGTGAAAAGATAATGTCTCAAAATTCTTACAATCATTTATGAAACGTCTACAATGAAAATCTTCAAGAAGCACATTGTCAAAATTCATTTTTTCCAAAGCTTTTTAAATATATTTTTTAAATATAAATGGGAGTTTTGAAAGAAGAGTGAATGTACATGCTCGCCCGTTTTGCATATTTGCATACTAAATACACCATTCTTTTTACACAGGTTGTCATGTATATGCACCACATTAAACTTAATATGTTCTCCACATAACATTGACATTTAAATTATTCACTCACATGTTACATTGAGCAAGAGTTCTCTGTTTACAGGCTGAAACGTTCTTAAATGATACACTGTAGATCTTTGATGGTAAGTCTTAGAATCAGGATATGAAAAATAAATTAGGAGTGTAGACAATGCTTGAGAGATTACTGTGAAGTTCAAATATGTCAAACTGAAATGTTATTTTCACGTGTATCATTTGAAGAATCCTTACATAAATTGGAGGACAGACACTGATGTGTCTTATTTTTGTACCATAACAACAAGAGAATTGCAAAAATACCATTTAAATAGCATACTTACAGTAAAATATGTGTGTTTTTCATGCATATGCTGGGATATGTGGCTCTTTACTGTATCGTGTAAAAGTTCCTATTTCCCCCAAATTTTATGAAATAGTCTAGATTCAATCTTTCAATGAGCACTGGAAATTTTTATTTTTTTCATTGACATTCCACATGTTTAACTTTCTAGAATTTTAATGAGAATTTAAAGGACTGACATTTTGCATTAATTTGATTGAGTTTTGTAACTAATGTTTCCTAAGTACAGGAAAGCATATGATTCTTCTATGGAAAAGTGGCAAAACAAACTGCCAAAATGCTGTATTAGGAAAGAAGAATAAAAATTGGAGGGAGAGTAGTCTGAATTAGGTTAGGAAGCCATCACTTGCTTCCCCTCAGTCATTGAGCTTGAACATGCCAGCCGTGAGTCATTTTCAAGTCTGTTGGGCATTGCATCCATATCAGAAGTATATTGGGCTTCTTTGCTATGTCTCTTGCATTAAGCTTGCAACTGACCCATCTTTGATGGGAACTCACTTGCTTATACCAAGCAATGCCTTGTGAAGGCAACAAGTGGCTCTTATCTCAGACCTTCCCCAAGGCTGGTTGATAGAGTAACAACAGCACCCAGCAAGTAGCCTCAGCACTGAGCTTCTCTCCACACTTGTTGAGCTCTACTCATGTCTTATATAAACCACAAAACAAAGGTATCAACAAGCTTAGGGTGAAAAGATAATGTCTCAAAATTCTTACAATCATTTATGAAACGTCTACAATGAAAATCTTCAAGAAGCACATTGTCAAAATTCATTTTTTCCTAAGCTTTTTAAATATATTTTTTAAATATAAATGGGAGTTTTGAAAGAAGAGTGAATGTACATGCTCGCCCGTTTTGCATATTTGCATACTAAATACACCATTCTTTTTACACAGGTTGGCATGTATATGCACCACCTTAAACTTAATATGTTCTCCACGTAACATTTAAATTATTCACTCACATGTTACATTTAGCAAGAGTTCTCTATTTACAGGCTATGAAAAATACATTAGGAGTGTAGACAATGCTTGAGAGATTACTGTGAAGTTCAAATATGTCAAACTGAAATGTTATTTTCACGTGTATCATTTGAAGAATCCTTACATAAATTGGAGGACAGACACTGATGTGTCTTATTTTTGTACCATAACTACAAGAGAATTGCAGAAATACCGTTTAAGTAACATACTTACAGTAAAAAATGTGTGTTTTTCATGCATATGCTGGGATATGTGGCTTTTCACTGTATCGTGTAAAAGTTCCTTTTTTCCCCAACTTTTATGAAATAGTCTAGATTCAATCCTTCAATGAGCACTGGAAATTTTTATTTTTTTAATTGACATTCCACATGTTTATCTTTCTAGAATTTTAATGAGAATTTAAAGGACTTACATTTTTTATTAATTTGATTGTGTTTTGTAACTAATGTTTCCCAGATGTTTTCTAAGAACAGGAAAACATATGATTCTTCTATGGAAAAGTGGCAAAACAAACACTGTATTATGAAAGAAGAATAAAAATTGGAGGGAGAGTAGTCTGAATTAGGTTAGGAAGCCATCACTTGCTTCCCCTCAGTCATTGAGCTTGAACATGCCAGCCGTGAGTCATTTTCAAGTCTGTTGGGCATTGCATCCATATCAGAAGTATATTGGGCTTCTTTGCTATGTCTCTTGCATTAAGCTTGCAACTGACCCATCTTTGATGGGAACTCACTTGCTTATACCAAGCAATGCCTTGTGAAGGCAACAAGTGACTCTTATCTCAGACCTTCCCCAAGGCTGGTTGATAGAGTAACAACAGCACCCAGCAAGTAGCCTCAGCACTGAGCTTCTCTCCACACTTGTTGAGCTCTACTCATGTCTTATATAAACCACAAAACAAAGGTATCAACAAGCTTAGGGTGAAAAGATAATGTCTCAAAATTCTTACAATCATTTATGAAACGTCTACAATGAAAATCTTCAAGAAGCACATTGTCAAAATTCATTTTTTCCAAAGCTTTTTAAATATATTTTTTAAATATAAATGGGAGTTTTGAAAGAAGAGTGAATGTACATGCTAGCCCGTTTTGCATATTTGCATACTAAATACACCATTCTTTTTACACAGGTTGTCATGTATATGCACCACATTAAACTTAATATGTTCTCCACATAACATTGACATTTAAATTATTCACTCACATGTTACATTGAGCAAGAGTTCTCTGTTTACAGGCTGAAACGTTCTTAAATGATACACTGTAGATCTTTGATGGTAAGTCTTAGAATCAGGATATGAAAAATAAATTAGGAGTGTAGACAATGCTTGAGAGATTACTGTGAAGTTCAAATATGTCAAACGGAAATGTTATTTTCACGTGTATCATTTGAAGAATCCTTACATAAATTGGAGGACAGACACTGATGTGTCTTATTTTTGTACCATAACAACAAGAGAATTGCAAAAATACCATTTAAATAGCATACTTACAGTAAAATATGTGTGTTTTTCATGCATATGCTGGGATATGTGGCTCTTTACTGTATCGTGTAAAAGTTCCTATTTCCCCCAAATTTTATGAAATAGTCTAGATTCAATCTTTCAATGAGCACTGGAAATTTTTATTTTTTTCATTGACATTCCACATGTTTAACTTTCTAGAATTTTAATGAGAATTTAAAGGACTGACATTTTGCATTAATTTGATTGAGTTTTGTAACTAATGTTTCCTAAGTACAGGAAAGCATATGATTCTTCTATGGAAAAGTGGCAAAACAAACTGCCAAAATGCTGTATTAGGAAAGAAGAAGAAAAATTGGAGGGAGAGTAGTCTGAATTAGGTTAGGAAGCCATCACTTGCTTCCCCTCAGTCATTGAGCTTGAACATGCCAGCCGTGAGTCATTTTCAAGTCTGTTGGGCATTGCATCCATATCAGAAGTATATTGGGCTTCTTTGCTATGTCTCTTGCATTAAGCTTGCAACTGACCCATCTTTGATGGGAACTCACTTGCTTATACCAAGCAATGCCTTGTGAAGGCAACAAGTGGCTCTTATCTCAGACCTTCCCCAAGGCTGGTTGATAGAGTAACAACAGCACCCAGCAAGTAGCCTCAGCACTGAGCTTCTCTCCACACTTGTTGAGCTCTACTCATGTCTTATATAAACCACAAAACAAAGGTATCAACAAGCTTAGGGTGAAAAGATAATGTCTCAAAATTCTTACAATCATTTATGAAACGTCTACAATGAAAATCTTCAAGAAGCACATTGTCAAAATTCATTTTTTCCAAAGCTTTTTAAATATATTTTTTAAATATAAATGGGAGTTTTGAAAGAAGAGTGAATGTACATGCTCGCCCGTTTTGCATATTTGCATACTAAATACACCATTCTTTTTACACAGGTTGTCATGTATATGCACCACATTAAACTTAATATGTTCTCCACATAACATTGACATTTAAATTATTCACTCACATGTTACATTGAGCAAGAGTTCTCTGTTTACAGGCTGAAACGTTCTTAAATGATACACTGTAGATCTTTGATGGTAAGTCTTAGAATCAGGATATGAAAAATAAATTAGGAGTGTAGACAATGCTTGAGAGATTACTGTGAAGTTCAAATATGTCAAACGGAAATGTTATTTTCACGTGTATCATTTGAAGAATCCTTACATAAATTGGAGGACAGACACTGATGTGTCTTATTTTTGTACCATAACAACAAGAGAATTGCAAAAATACCATTTAAATAGCATACTTACAGTAAAATATGTGTGTTTTTCATGCATATGCTGGGATATGTGGCTCTTTACTGTATCGTGTAAAAGTTCCTATTTCCCCCAAATTTTATGAAATAGTCTAGATTCAATCTTTCAATGAGCACTGGAAATTTTTATTTTTTTCATTGACATTCCACATGTTTAACTTTCTAGAATTTTAATGAGAATTTAAAGGACTGACATTTTGCATTAATTTGATTGAGTTTTGTAACTAATGTTTCCTAAGTACAGGAAAGCATATGATTCTTCTATGGAAAAGTGGCAAAACAAACTGCCAAAATGCTGTATTAGGAAAGAAGAATAAAAATTGGAGGGAGAGTAGTCTGAATTAGGTTAGGAAGCCATCACTTGCTTCCCCTCAGTCATTGAGCTTGAACATGCCAGCCGTGAGTCATTTTCAAGTCTGTTGGGCATTGCATCCATATCAGAAGTATATTGGGCTTCTTTGCTATGTCTCTTGCATTAAGCTTGCAACTGACCCATCTTTGATGGGAACTCACTTGCTTATACCAAGCAATGCCTTGTGAAGGCAACAAGTGGCTCTTATCTCAGACCTTCCCCAAGGCTGGTTGATAGAGTAACAACAGCACCCAGCAAGTAGCCTCAGCACTGAGCTTCTCTCCACACTTGTTGAGCTCTACTCATGTCTTATATAAACCACAAAACAAAGGTATCAACAAGCTTAGGGTGAAAAGATAATGTCTCAAAATTCTTACAATCATTTATGAAACGTCTACAATGAAAATCTTCAAGAAGCACATTGTCAAAATTCATTTTTTCCAAAGCTTTTTAAATATATTTTTTAAATATAAATGGGAGTTTTGAAAGAAGAGTGAATGTACATGCTCGCCCGTTTTGCATATTTGCATACTAAATACACCATTCTTTTTACACAGGTTGTCATGTATATGCACCACATTAAACTTAATATGTTCTCCACATAACATTGACATTTAAATTATTCACTCACATGTTACATTGAGCAAGAGTTCTCTGTTTACAGGCTGAAACGTTCTTAAATGATACACTGTAGATCTTTGATGGTAAGTCTTAGAATCAGGATATGAAAAATAAATTAGGAGTGTAGACAATGCTTGAGAGATTACTGTGAAGTTCAAATATGTCAAACTGAAATGTTATTTTCACGTGTATCATTTGAAGAATCCTTACATAAATTGGAGGACAGACACTGATGTGTCTTATTTTTGTACCATAACAACAAGAGAATTGCAGAAATACCATTTAAATAGCATACTTACAGTAAAATATGTGTGTTTTTCATGCATATGCTGGGATATGTGGCTCTTTACTGTATCGTGTAAAAGTTCCTATTTCCCCCAAATTTTATGAAATAGTCTAGATTCAATCTTTCAATGAGCACTGGAAATTTTTATTTTTTTCATTGACATTCCACATGTTTAACTTTCTAGAATTTTAATGAGAATTTAAAGGACTGACATTTTGCATTAATTTGATTGAGTTTTGTAACTAATGTTTCCTAAGTACAGGAAAGCATATGATTCTTCTATGGAAAAGTGGCAAAACAAACTGCCAAAATGCTGTATTAGGAAAGAAGAATAAAAATTGGAGGGAGAGTAGTCTGAATTAGGTTAGGAAGCCATCACTTGCTTCCCCTCAGTCATTGAGCTTGAACATGCCAGCCGTGAGTCATTTTCAAGTCTGTTGGGCATTGCATCCATATCAGAAGTATATTGGGCTTCTTTGCTATGTCTCTTGCATTAAGCTTGCAACTGACCCATCTTTGATGGGAACTCACTTGCTTATACCAAGCAATGCCTTGTGAAGGCAACAAGTGGCTCTTATCTCAGACCTTCCCCAAGGCTGGTTGATAGAGTAACAACAGCACCCAGCAAGTAGCCTCAGCACTGAGCTTCTCTCCACACTTGTTGAGCTCTACTCATGTCTTATATAAACCACAAAACAAAGGTATCAACAAGCTTAGGGTGAAAAGATAATGTCTCAAAATTCTTACAATCATTTATGAAACGTCTACAATGAAAATCTTCAAGAAGCACATTGTCAAAATTCATTTTTTCCTAAGCTTTTTAAATATATTTTTTAAATATAAATGGGAGTTTTGAAAGAAGAGTGAATGTACATGCTCGCCCGTTTTGCATATTTGCATACTAAATACACCATTCTTTTTACACAGGTTGGCATGTATATGCACCACCTTAAACTTAATATGTTCTCCACGTAACATTTAAATTATTCACTCACATGTTACATTTAGCAAGAGTTCTCTATTTACAGGCTATGAAAAATACATTAGGAGTGTAGACAATGCTTGAGAGATTACTGTGAAGTTCAAATATGTCAAACTGAAATGTTATTTTCACGTGTATCATTTGAAGAATCCTTACATAAATTGGAGGACAGACACTGATGTGTCTTATTTTTGTACCATAACTACAAGAGAATTGCAGAAATACCGTTTAAGTAACATACTTACAGTAAAAAATGTGTGTTTTTCATGCATATGCTGGGATATGTGGCTTTTCACTGTATCGTGTAAAAGTTCCTTTTTTCCCCAACTTTTATGAAATAGTCTAGATTCAATCCTTCAATGAGCACTGGAAATTTTTATTTTTTTAATTGACATTCCACATGTTTATCTTTCTAGAATTTTAATGAGAATTTAAAGGACTTACATTTTTTATTAATTTGATTGTGTTTTGTAACTAATGTTTCCCAGATGTTTTCTAAGAACAGGAAAACATATGATTCTTCTATGGAAAAGTGGCAAAACAAACACTGTATTATGAAAGAAGAATAAAAATTGGAGGGAGAGTAGTCTGAATTAGGTTAGGAAGCCATCACTTGCTTCCCCTCAGTCATTGAGCTTGAACATGCCAGCCGTGAGTCATTTTCAAGTCTGTTGGGCACAGAAGTATATTGGGCTTCTTTGCTATGTCTCTTGCATTAAGCTTGCAACTGACCCATCTTTGATGGGAACTCACTTGCTTATACCAAGCAATGCCTTGTGAAGGCAACAAGTGGCTCTTATCTCAGACCTTCCCCAAGGATGGTTGATAGAGTAACAACAGCACCCAGCAAGTAGCCTCAGCACTGAGCTTCTCTCCACACTTGTTGAGCTCTACTCATGTCTTATATAAACCACAAAACAAAGGTATCAACAAGCTTAGGGTGAAAAGATAATGTCTCAAAATTCTTACAATCATTTATGAAACG
The DNA here is from genome assembly GCF_040206685.1 of Ascaphus truei. Taxonomy (NCBI): domain Eukaryota; kingdom Metazoa; phylum Chordata; class Amphibia; order Anura; family Ascaphidae; genus Ascaphus; species Ascaphus truei. The sequence goes on from NC_134483.1 coordinate 16,768,844, forward strand.
TCTACAATGAAAATCTTCAAGAAGCACATTGTCAAAATTCATTTTTTCCTAAGCTTTTTAAATATATTTTTTAAATATAAATGGGAGTTTTGAAAGAAGAGTGAATGTACATGCTCGCCCGTTTTGCATATTTGCATACTAAATACACCATTCTTTTTACACAGGTTGGCATGTATATGCACCACCTTAAACTTAATATGTTCTCCACGTAACATTTAAATTATTCACTCACATGTTACATTTAGCAAGAGTTCTCTATTTACAGGCTATGAAAAATACATTAGGAGTGTAGACAATGCTTGAGAGATTACTGTGAAGTTCAAATATGTCAAACTGAAATGTTATTTTCACGTGTATCATTTGAAGAATCCTTACATAAATTGGAGGACAGACACTGATGTGTCTTATTTTTGTACCATAACTACAAGAGAATTGCAGAAATACCGTTTAAGTAACATACTTACAGTAAAAAATGTGTGTTTTTCATGCATATGCTGGGATATGTGGCTTTTCACTGTATCGTGTAAAAGTTCCTTTTTTCCCCAACTTTTATGAAATAGTCTAGATTCAATCCTTCAATGAGCACTGGAAATTTTTATTTTTTTAATTGACATTCCACATGTTTATCTTTCTAGAATTTTAATGAGAATTTAAAGGACTTACATTTTTTATTAATTTGATTGTGTTTTGTAACTAATGTTTCCCAGATGTTTTCTAAGAACAGGAAAACATATGATTCTTCTATGGAAAAGTGGCAAAACAAACACTGTATTATGAAAGAAGAATAAAAATTGGAGGGAGAGTAGTCTGAATTAGGTTAGGAAGCCATCACTTGCTTCCCCTCAGTCATTGAGCTTGAACATGCCAGCCGTGAGTCATTTTCAAGTCTGTTGGGCATTGCATCCATATCAGAAGTATATTGGGCTTCTTTGCTATGTCTCTTGCATTAAGCTTGCAACTGACCCATCTTTGATGGGAACTCACTTGCTTATACCAAGCAATGCCTTGTGAAGGCAACAAGTGGCTCTTATCTCAGACCTTCCCCAAGGCTGGTTGATAGAGTAACAACAGCACCCAGCAAGTAGCCTCAGCACTGAGCTTCTCTCCACACTTGTTGAGCTCTACTCATGTCTTATATAAACCACAAAACAAAGGTATCAACAAGCTTAGGGTGAAAAGATAATGTCTCAAAATTCTTACAATCATTTATGAAACGTCTACAATGAAAATCTTCAAGAAGCACATTGTCAAAATTCATTTTTTCCTAAGCTTTTTAAATATATTTTTTAAATATAAATGGGAGTTTTGAAAGAAGAGTGAATGTACATGCTCGCCCGTTTTGCATATTTGCATACTAAATACACCATTCTTTTTACACAGGTTGGCATGTATATGCACCACCTTAAACTTAATATGTTCTCCACATAACATTTAAATTATTCACTCACATGTTACATTTAGCAAGAGTTCTCTATTTACAGGCTATGAAAAATACATTAGGAGTGTAGACAATGCTTGAGAGATTACTGTGAAGTTCAAATATGTCAAACTGAAATGTTATTTTCACGTGTATCATTTGAAGAATCCTTACATAAATTGGAGGACAGACACTGATGTGTCTTATTTTTGTACCATAACTACAAGAGAATTGCAGAAATACCGTTTAAGTAACATACTTACAGTAAAAAATGTGTGTTTTTCATGCATATGCTGGGATATGTGGCTTTTCACTGTATCGTGTAAAAGTTCCTTTTTTCCCCAACTTTTATGAAATAGTCTAGATTCAATCCTTCAATGAGCACTGGAAATTTTTATTTTTTTAATTGACATTCCACATGTTTATCTTTCTAGAATTTTAATGAGAATTTAAAGGACTTACATTTTTTATTAATTTGATTGTGTTTTGTAACTAATGTTTCCCAGATGTTTTCTAAGAACAGGAAAACATATGATTCTTCTATGGAAAAGTGGCAAAACAAACACTGTATTATGAAAGAAGAATAAAAATTGGAGGGAGAGTAGTCTGAATTAGGTTAGGAAGCCATCACTTGCTTCCCCTCAGTCATTGAGCTTGAACATGCCAGCCGTGAGTCATTTTCAAGTCTGTTGGGCATTGCATCCATATCAGAAGTATATTGGGCTTCTTTGCTATGTCTCTTGCATTAAGCTTGCAACTGACCCATCTTTGATGGGAACTCACTTGCTTATACCAAGCAATGCCTTGTGAAGGCAACAAGTGGCTCTTATCTCAGACCTTCCCCAAGGCTGGTTGATAGAGTAACAACAGCACCCAGCAAGTAGCCTCAGCACTGAGCTTCTCTCCACACTTGTTGAGCTCTACTCATGTCTTATATAAACCACAAAACAAAGGTATCAACAAGCTTAGGGTGAAAAGATAATGTCTCAAAATTCTTACAATCATTTATGAAACGTCTACAATGAAAATCTTCAAGAAGCACATTGTCAAAATTCATTTTTTCCTAAGCTTTTTAAATATATTTTTTAAATATAAATGGGAGTTTTGAAAGAAGAGTGAATGTACATGCTCGCCCGTTTTGCATATTTGCATACTAAATACACCATTCTTTTTACACAGGTTGGCATGTATATGCACCACCTTAAACTTAATATGTTCTCCACATAACATTTAAATTATTCACTCACATGTTACATTTAGCAAGAGTTCTCTATTTACAGGCTATGAAAAATACATTAGGAGTGTAGACAATGCTTGAGAGATTACTGTGAAGTTCAAATATGTCAAACTGAAATGTTATTTTCACGTGTATCATTTGAAGAATCCTTACATAAATTGGAGGACAGACACTGATGTGTCTTATTTTTGTACCATAACTACAAGAGAATTGCAGAAATACCGTTTAAGTAACATACTTACAGTAAAAAATGTGTGTTTTTCATGCATATGCTGGGATATGTGGCTTTTCACTGTATCGTGTAAAAGTTCCTTTTTTCCCCAACTTTTATGAAATAGTCTAGATTCAATCCTTCAATGAGCACTGGAAATTTTTATTTTTTTAATTGACATTCCACATGTTTATCTTTCTAGAATTTTAATGAGAATTTAAAGGACTTACATTTTTTATTAATTTGATTGTGTTTTGTAACTAATGTTTCCCAGATGTTTTCTAAGAACAGGAAAACATATGATTCTTCTATGGAAAAGTGGCAAAACAAACACTGTATTATGAAAGAAGAATAAAAATTGGAGGGAGAGTAGTCTGAATTAGGTTAGGAAGCCATCACTTGCTTCCCCTCAGTCATTGAGCTTGAACATGCCAGCCGTGAGTCATTTTCAAGTCTGTTGGGCACAGAAGTATATTGGGCTTCTTTGCTATGTCTCTTGCATTAAGCTTGCAACTGACCCATCTTTGATGGGAACTCACTTGCTTATACCAAGCAATGCCTTGTGAAGGCAACAAGTGGCTCTTATCTCAGACCTTCCCCAAGGCTGGTTGATAGAGTAACAACAGCACCCAGCAAGTAGCCTCAGCACTGAGCTTCTCTCCACACTTGTTGAGCTCTACTCATGTCTTATATAAACCACAAAACAAAGGTATCAACAAGCTTAGGGTGAAAAGATAATGTCTCAAAATTCTTACAATCATTTATGAAACGTCTACAATGAAAATCTTCAAGAAGCACATTGTCAAAATTCATTTTTTCCTAAGCTTTTTAAATATATTTTTTAAATATAAATGGGAGTTTTGAAAGAAGAGTGAATGTACATGCTCGCCCGTTTTGCATATTTGCATACTAAATACACCATTCTTTTTACACAGGTTGGCATGTATATGCACCACCTTAAACTTAATATGTTCTCCACATAACATTTAAATTATTCACTCACATGTTACATTTAGCAAGAGTTCTCTATTTACAGGCTATGAAAAATACATTAGGAGTGTAGACAATGCTTGAGAGATTACTGTGAAGTTCAAATATGTCAAACTGAAATGTTATTTTCACGTGTATCATTTGAAGAATCCTTACATAAATTGGAGGACAGACACTGATGTGTCTTATTTTTGTACCATAACTACAAGAGAATTGCAGAAATACCGTTTAAGTAACATACTTACAGTAAAAAATGTGTGTTTTTCATGCATATGCTGGGATATGTGGCTTTTCACTGTATCGTGTAAAAGTTCCTTTTTTCCCCAACTTTTATGAAATAGTCTAGATTCAATCCTTCAATGAGCACTGGAAATTTTTATTTTTTTAATTGACATTCCACATGTTTATCTTTCTAGAATTTTAATGAGAATTTAAAGGACTTACATTTTTTATTAATTTGATTGTGTTTTGTAACTAATGTTTCCCAGATGTTTTCTAAGAACAGGAAAACATATGATTCTTCTATGGAAAAGTGGCAAAACAAACACTGTATTATGAAAGAAGAATAAAAATTGGAGGGAGAGTAGTCTGAATTAGGTTAGGAAGCCATCACTTGCTTCCCCTCAGTCATTGAGCTTGAACATGCCAGCCGTGAGTCATTTTCAAGTCTGTTGGGCATTGCATCCATATCAGAAGTATATTGGGCTTCTTTGCTATGTCTCTTGCATTAAGCTTGCAACTGACCCATCTTTGATGGGAACTCACTTGCTTATACCAAGCAATGCCTTGTGAAGGCAACAAGTGGCTCTTATCTCAGACCTTCCCCAAGGCTGGTTGATAGAGTAACAACAGCACCCAGCAAGTAGCCTCAGCACTGAGCTTCTCTCCACACTTGTTGAGCTCTACTCATGTCTTATATAAACCACAAAACAAAGGTATCAACAAGCTTAGGGTGAAAAGATAATGTCTCAAAATTCTTACAATCATTTATGAAACGTCTACAATGAAAATCTTCAAGAAGCACATTGTCAAAATTCATTTTTTCCTAAGCTTTTTAAATATATTTTTTAAATATAAATGGGAGTTTTGAAAGAAGAGTGAATGTACATGCTCGCCCGTTTTGCATATTTGCATACTAAATACACCATTCTTTTTACACAGGTTGGCATGTATATGCACCACCTTAAACTTAATATGTTCTCCACATAACATTTAAATTATTCACTCACATGTTACATTTAGCAAGAGTTCTCTATTTACAGGCTATGAAAAATACATTAGGAGTGTAGACAATGCTTGAGAGATTACTGTGAAGTTCAAATATGTCAAACTGAAATGTTATTTTCACGTGTATCATTTGAAGAATCCTTACATAAATTGGAGGACAGACACTGATGTGTCTTATTTTTGTACCATAACTACAAGAGAATTGCAGAAATACCGTTTAAGTAACATACTTACAGTAAAAAATGTGTGTTTTTCATGCATATGCTGGGATATGTGGCTTTTCACTGTATCGTGTAAAAGTTCCTTTTTTCCCCAACTTTTATGAAATAGTCTAGATTCAATCCTTCAATGAGCACTGGAAATTTTTATTTTTTTAATTGACATTCCACATGTTTATCTTTCTAGAATTTTAATGAGAATTTAAAGGACTTACATTTTTTATTAATTTGATTGTGTTTTGTAACTAATGTTTCCCAGATGTTTTCTAAGAACAGGAAAACATATGATTCTTCTATGGAAAAGTGGCAAAACAAACACTGTATTATGAAAGAAGAATAAAAATTGGAGGGAGAGTAGTCTGAATTAGGTTAGGAAGCCATCACTTGCTTCCCCTCAGTCATTGAGCTTGAACATGCCAGCCGTGAGTCATTTTCAAGTCTGTTGGGCATTGCATCCATATCAGAAGTATATTGGGCTTCTTTGCTATGTCTCTTGCATTAAGCTTGCAACTGACCCATCTTTGATGGGAACTCACTTGCTTATACCAAGCAATGCCTTGTGAAGGCAACAAGTGGCTCTTATCTCAGACCTTCCCCAAGGCTGGTTGATAGAGTAACAACAGCACCCAGCAAGTAGCCTCAGCACTGAGCTTCTCTCCACACTTGTTGAGCTCTACTCATGTCTTATATAAACCACAAAACAAAGGTATCAACAAGCTTAGGGTGAAAAGATAATGTCTCAAAATTCTTACAATCATTTATGAAACGTCTACAATGAAAATCTTCAAGAAGCACATTGTCAAAATTCATTTTTTCCTAAGCTTTTTAAATATATTTTTTAAATATAAATGGGAGTTTTGAAAGAAGAGTGAATGTACATGCTCGCCCGTTTTGCATATTTGCATACTAAATACACCATTCTTTTTACACAGGTTGGCATGTATATGCACCACCTTAAACTTAATATGTTCTCCACATAACATTTAAATTATTCACTCACATGTTACATTTAGCAAGAGTTCTCTATTTACAGGCTATGAAAAATACATTAGGAGTGTAGACAATGCTTGAGAGATTACTGTGAAGTTCAAATATGTCAAACTGAAATGTTATTTTCACGTGTATCATTTGAAGAATCCTTACATAAATTGGAGGACAGACACTGATGTGTCTTATTTTTGTACCATAACTACAAGAGAATTGCAGAAATACCGTTTAAGTAACATACTTACAGTAAAAAATGTGTGTTTTTCATGCATATGCTGGGATATGTGGCTTTTCACTGTATCGTGTAAAAGTTCCTTTTTTCCCCAACTTTTATGAAATAGTCTAGATTCAATCCTTCAATGAGCACTGGAAATTTTTATTTTTTTAATTGACATTCCACATGTTTATCTTTCTAGAATTTTAATGAGAATTTAAAGGACTTACATTTTTTATTAATTTGATTGTGTTTTGTAACTAATGTTTCCCAGATGTTTTCTAAGAACAGGAAAACATATGATTCTTCTATGGAAAAGTGGCAAAACAAACACTGTATTATGAAAGAAGAATAAAAATTGGAGGGAGAGTAGTCTGAATTAGGTTAGGAAGCCATCACTTGCTTCCCCTCAGTCATTGAGCTTGAACATGCCAGCCGTGAGTCATTTTCAAGTCTGTTGGGCATTGCATCCATATCAGAAGTATATTGGGCTTCTTTGCTATGTCTCTTGCATTAAGCTTGCAACTGACCCATCTTTGATGGGAACTCACTTGCTTATACCAAGCAATGCCTTGTGAAGGCAACAAGTGGCTCTTATCTCAGACCTTCCCCAAGGCTGGTTGATAGAGTAACAACAGCACCCAGCAAGTAGCCTCAGCACTGAGCTTCTCTCCACACTTGTTGAGCTCTACTCATGTCTTATATAAACCACAAAACAAAGGTATCAACAAGCTTAGGGTGAAAAGATAATGTCTCAAAATTCTTACAATCATTTATGAAACGTCTACAATGAAAATCTTCAAGAAGCACATTGTCAAAATTCATTTTTTCCTAAGCTTTTTAAATATATTTTTTAAATATAAATGGGAGTTTTGAAAGAAGAGTGAATGTACATGCTCGCCCGTTTTGCATATTTGCATACTAAATACACCATTCTTTTTACACAGGTTGGCATGTATATGCACCACCTTAAACTTAATATGTTCTCCACATAACATTTAAATTATTCACTCACATGTTACATTTAGCAAGAGTTCTCTATTTACAGGCTATGAAAAATACATTAGGAGTGTAGACAATGCTTGAGAGATTACTGTGAAGTTCAAATATGTCAAACTGAAATGTTATTTTCACGTGTATCATTTGAAGAATCCTTACATAAATTGGAGGACAGACACTGATGTGTCTTATTTTTGTACCATAACTACAAGAGAATTGCAGAAATACCGTTTAAGTAACATACTTACAGTAAAAAATGTGTGTTTTTCATGCATATGCTGGGATATGTGGCTTTTCACTGTATCGTGTAAAAGTTCCTTTTTTCCCCAACTTTTATGAAATAGTCTAGATTCAATCCTTCAATGAGCACTGGAAATTTTTATTTTTTTAATTGACATTCCACATGTTTATCTTTCTAGAATTTTAATGAGAATTTAAAGGACTTACATTTTTTATTAATTTGATTGTGTTTTGTAACTAATGTTTCCCAGATGTTTTCTAAGAACAGGAAAACATATGATTCTTCTATGGAAAAGTGGCAAAACAAACACTGTATTATGAAAGAAGAATAAAAATTGGAGGGAGAGTAGTCTGAATTAGGTTAGGAAGCCATCACTTGCTTCCCCTCAGTCATTGAGCTTGAACATGCCAGCCGTGAGTCATTTTCAAGTCTGTTGGGCATTGCATCCATATCAGAAGTATATTGGGCTTCTTTGCTATGTCTCTTGCATTAAGCTTGCAACTGACCCATCTTTGATGGGAACTCACTTGCTTATACCAAGCAATGCCTTGTGAAGGCAACAAGTGGCTCTTATCTCAGACCTTCCCCAAGGCTGGTTGATAGAGTAACAACAGCACCCAGCAAGTAGCCTCAGCACTGAGCTTCTCTCCACACTTGTTGAGCTCTACTCATGTCTTATATAAACCACAAAACAAAGGTATCAACAAGCTTAGGGTGAAAAGATAATGTCTCAAAATTCTTACAATCATTTATGAAACGTCTACAATGAAAATCTTCAAGAAGCACATTGTCAAAATTCATTTTTTCCTAAGCTTTTTAAATATATTTTTTAAATATAAATGGGAGTTTTGAAAGAAGAGTGAATGTACATGCTCGCCCGTTTTGCATATTTGCATACTAAATACACCATTCTTTTTACACAGGTTGGCATGTATATGCACCACCTTAAACTTAATATGTTCTCCACATAACATTTAAATTATTCACTCACATGTTACATTTAGCAAGAGTTCTCTATTTACAGGCTATGAAAAATACATTAGGAGTGTAGACAATGCTTGAGAGATTACTGTGAAGTTCAAATATGTCAAACTGAAATGTTATTTTCACGTGTATCATTTGAAGAATCCTTACATAAATTGGAGGACAGACACTGATGTGTCTTATTTTTGTACCATAACTACAAGAGAATTGCAGAAATACCGTTTAAGTAACATACTTACAGTAAAAAATGTGTGTTTTTCATGCATATGCTGGGATATGTGGCTTTTCACTGTATCGTGTAAAAGTTCCTTTTTTCCCCAACTTTTATGAAATAGTCTAGATTCAATCCTTCAATGAGCACTGGAAATTTTTATTTTTTTAATTGACATTCCACATGTTTATCTTTCTAGAATTTTAATGAGAATTTAAAGGACTTACATTTTTTATTAATTTGATTGTGTTTTGTAACTAATGTTTCCCAGATGTTTTCTAAGAACAGGAAAACATATGATTCTTCTATGGAAAAGTGGCAAAACAAACACTGTATTATGAAAGAAGAATAAAAATTGGAGGGAGAGTAGTCTGAATTAGGTTAGGAAGCCATCACTTGCTTCCCCTCAGTCATTGAGCTTGAACATGCCAGCCGTGAGTCATTTTCAAGTCTGTTGGGCATTGCATCCATATCAGAAGTATATTGGGCTTCTTTGCTATGTCTCTTGCATTAAGCTTGCAACTGACCCATCTTTGATGGGAACTCACTTGCTTATACCAAGCAATGCCTTGTGAAGGCAACAAGTGGCTCTTATCTCAGACCTTCCCCAAGGCTGGTTGATAGAGTAACAACAGCACCCAGCAAGTAGCCTCAGCACTGAGCTTCTCTCCACACTTGTTGAGCTCTACTCATGTCTTATATAAACCACAAAACAAAGGTATCAACAAGCTTAGGGTGAAAAGATAATGTCTCAAAATTCTTACAATCATTTATGAAACGTCTACAATGAAAATCTTCAAGAAGCACATTGTCAAAATTCATTTTTTCCTAAGCTTTTTAAATATATTTTTTAAATATAAATGGGAGTTTTGAAAGAAGAGTGAATGTACATGCTCGCCCGTTTTGCATATTTGCATACTAAATACACCATTCTTTTTACACAGGTTGGCATGTATATGCACCACCTTAAACTTAATATGTTCTCCACATAACATTTAAATTATTCACTCACATGTTACATTTAGCAAGAGTTCTCTATTTACAGGCTATGAAAAATACATTAGGAGTGTAGACAATGCTTGAGAGATTACTGTGAAGTTCAAATATGTCAAACTGAAATGTTATTTTCACGTGTATCATTTGAAGAATCCTTACATAAATTGGAGGACAGACACTGATGTGTCTTATTTTTGTACCATAACTACAAGAGAATTGCAGAAATACCGTTTAAGTAACATACTTACAGTAAAAAATGTGTGTTTTTCATGCATATGCTGGGATATGTGGCTTTTCACTGTATCGTGTAAAAGTTCCTTTTTTCCCCAACTTTTATGAAATAGTCTAGATTCAATCCTTCAATGAGCACTGGAAATTTTTATTTTTTTAATTGACATTCCACATGTTTATCTTTCTAGAATTTTAATGAGAATTTAAAGGACTTACATTTTTTATTAATTTGATTGTGTTTTGTAACTAATGTTTCCCAGATGTTTTCTAAGAACAGGAAAACATATGATTCTTCTATGGAAAAGTGGCAAAACAAACACTGTATTATGAAAGAAGAATAAAAATTGGAGGGAGAGTAGTCTGAATTAGGTTAGGAAGCCATCACTTGCTTCCCCTCAGTCATTGAGCTTGAACATGCCAGCCGTGAGTCATTTTCAAGTCTGTTGGGCATTGCATCCATATCAGAAGTATATTGGGCTTCTTTGCTATGTCTCTTGCATTAAGCTTGCAACTGACCCATCTTTGATGGGAACTCACTTGCTTATACCAAGCAATGCCTTGTGAAGGCAACAAGTGGCTCTTATCTCAGACCTTCCCCAAGGCTGGTTGATAGAGTAACAACAGCACCCAGCAAGTAGCCTCAGCACTGAGCTTCTCTCCACACTTGTTGAGCTCTACTCATGTCTTATATAAACCACAAAACAAAGGTATCAACAAGCTTAGGGTGAAAAGATAATGTCTCAAAATTCTTACAATCATTTATGAAACGTCTACAATGAAAATCTTCAAGAAGCACATTGTCAAAATTCATTTTTTCCTAAGCTTTTTAAATATATTTTTTAAATATAAATGGGAGTTTTGAAAGAAGAGTGAATGTACATGCTCGCCCGTTTTGCATATTTGCATACTAAATACACCATTCTTTTTACACAGGTTGGCATGTATATGCACCACCTTAAACTTAATATGTTCTCCACATAACATTTAAATTATTCACTCACATGTTACATTTAGCAAGAGTTCTCTATTTACAGGCTATGAAAAATACATTAGGAGTGTAGACAATGCTTGAGAGATTACTGTGAAGTTCAAATATGTCAAACTGAAATGTTATTTTCACGTGTATCATTTGAAGAATCCTTACATAAATTGGAGGACAGACACTGATGTGTCTTATTTTTGTACCATAACTACAAGAGAATTGCAGAAATACCGTTTAAGTAACATACTTACAGTAAAAAATGTGTGTTTTTCATGCATATGCTGGGATATGTGGCTTTTCACTGTATCGTGTAAAAGTTCCTTTTTTCCCCAACTTTTATGAAATAGTCTAGATTCAATCCTTCAATGAGCACTGGAAATTTTTATTTTTTTAATTGACATTCCACATGTTTATCTTTCTAGAATTTTAATGAGAATTTAAAGGACTTACATTTTTTATTAATTTGATTGTGTTTTGTAACTAATGTTTCCCAGATGTTTTCTAAGAACAGGAAAACATATGATTCTTCTATGGAAAAGTGGCAAAACAAACACTGTATTATGAAAGAAGAATAAAAATTGGAGGGAGAGTAGTCTGAATTAGGTTAGGAAGCCATCACTTGCTTCCCCTCAGTCATTGAGCTTGAACATGCCAGCCGTGAGTCATTTTCAAGTCTGTTGGGCATTGCATCCATATCAGAAGTATATTGGGCTTCTTTGCTATGTCTCTTGCATTAAGCTTGCAACTGACCCATCTTTGATGGGAACTCACTTGCTTATACCAAGCAATGCCTTGTGAAGGCAACAAGTGGCTCTTATCTCAGACCTTCCCCAAGGCTGGTTGATAGAGTAACAACAGCACCCAGCAAGTAGCCTCAGCACTGAGCTTCTCTCCACACTTGTTGAGCTCTACTCATGTCTTATATAAACCACAAAACAAAGGTATCAACAAGCTTAGGGTGAAAAGATAATGTCTCAAAATTCTTACAATCATTTATGAAACGTCTACAATGAAAATCTTCAAGAAGCACATTGTCAAAATTCATTTTTTCCTAAGCTTTTTAAATATATTTTTTAAATATAAATGGGAGTTTTGAAAGAAGAGTGAATGTACATGCTCGCCCGTTTTGCATATTTGCATACTAAATACACCATTCTTTTTACACAGGTTGGCATGTATATGCACCACCTTAAACTTAATATGTTCTCCACATAACATTTAAATTATTCACTCACATGTTACATTTAGCAAGAGTTCTCTATTTACAGGCTATGAAAAATACATTAGGAGTGTAGACAATGCTTGAGAGATTACTGTGAAGTTCAAATATGTCAAACTGAAATGTTATTTTCACGTGTATCATTTGAAGAATCCTTACATAAATTGGAGGACAGACACTGATGTGTCTTATTTTTGTACCATAACTACAAGAGAATTGCAGAAATACCGTTTAAGTAACATACTTACAGTAAAAAATGTGTGTTTTTCATGCATATGCTGGGATATGTGGCTTTTCACTGTATCGTGTAAAAGTTCCTTTTTTCCCCAACTTTTATGAAATAGTCTAGATTCAATCCTTCAATGAGCACTGGAAATTTTTATTTTTTTAATTGACATTCCACATGTTTATCTTTCTAGAATTTTAATGAGAATTTAAAGGACTTACATTTTTTATTAATTTGATTGTGTTTTGTAACTAATGTTTCCCAGATGTTTTCTAAGAACAGGAAAACATATGATTCTTCTATGGAAAAGTGGCAAAACAAACACTGTATTATGAAAGAAGAATAAAAATTGGAGGGAGAGTAGTCTGAATTAGGTTAGGAAGCCATCACTTGCTTCCCCTCAGTCATTGAGCTTGAACATGCCAGCCGTGAGTCATTTTCAAGTCTGTTGGGCATTGCATCCATATCAGAAGTATATTGGGCTTCTTTGCTATGTCTCTTGCATTAAGCTTGCAACTGACCCATCTTTGATGGGAACTCACTTGCTTATACCAAGCAATGCCTTGTGAAGGCAACAAGTGGCTCTTATCTCAGACCTTCCCCAAGGCTGGTTGATAGAGTAACAACAGCACCCAGCAAGTAGCCTCAGCACTGAGCTTCTCTCCACACTTGTTGAGCTCTACTCATGTCTTATATAAACCACAAAACAAAGGTATCAACAAGCTTAGGGTGAAAAGATAATGTCTCAAAATTCTTACAATCATTTATGAAACGTCTACAATGAAAATCTTCAAGAAGCACATTGTCAAAATTCATTTTTTCCTAAGCTTTTTAAATATATTTTTTAAATATAAATGGGAGTTTTGAAAGAAGAGTGAATGTACATGCTCGCCCGTTTTGCATATTTGCATACTAAATACACCATTCTTTTTACACAGGTTGGCATGTATATGCACCACCTTAAACTTAATATGTTCTCCACATAACATTTAAATTATTCACTCACATGTTACATTTAGCAAGAGTTCTCTATTTACAGGCTATGAAAAATACATTAGGAGTGTAGACAATGCTTGAGAGATTACTGTGAAGTTCAAATATGTCAAACTGAAATGTTATTTTCACGTGTATCATTTGAAGAATCCTTACATAAATTGGAGGACAGACACTGATGTGTCTTATTTTTGTACCATAACTACAAGAGAATTGCAGAAATACCGTTTAAGTAACATACTTACAGTAAAAAATGTGTGTTTTTCATGCATATGCTGGGATATGTGGCTTTTCACTGTATCGTGTAAAAGTTCCTTTTTTCCCCAACTTTTATGAAATAGTCTAGATTCAATCCTTCAATGAGCACTGGAAATTTTTATTTTTTTAATTGACATTCCACATGTTTATCTTTCTAGAATTTTAATGAGAATTTAAAGGACTTACATTTTTTATTAATTTGATTGTGTTTTGTAACTAATGTTTCCCAGATGTTTTCTAAGAACAGGAAAACATATGATTCTTCTATGGAAAAGTGGCAAAACAAACACTGTATTATGAAAGAAGAATAAAAATTGGAGGGAGAGTAGTCTGAATTAGGTTAGGAAGCCATCACTTGCTTCCCCTCAGTCATTGAGCTTGAACATGCCAGCCGTGAGTCATTTTCAAGTCTGTTGGGCACAGAAGTATATTGGGCTTCTTTGCTATGTCTCTTGCATTAAGCTTGCAACTGACCCATCTTTGATGGGAACTCACTTGCTTATACCAAGCAATGCCTTGTGAAGGCAACAAGTGGCTCTTATCTCAGACCTTCCCCAAGGATGGTTGATAGAGTAACAACAGCACCCAGCAAGTAGCCTCAGCACTGAGCTTCTCTCCACACTTGTTGAGCTCTACTCATGTCTTATATAAACCACAAAACAAAGGTATCAACAAGCTTAGGGTGAAAAGATAATGTCTCAAAATTCTTACAATCATTTATGAAACGTCTACAATAAAAATCTTCAAGAAGCACATTGTCAAAATTCATTTTTTCCTAAGCTTTTTAAATATATTTTTTAAATATAAATGGGAGTTTTGAAAGAAGAGTGAATGTACATGCTCGCCCGTTTTGCATATTTGCATACTAAATACACCATTCTTTTTACACAGGTTGGCATGTATATGCACCACCTTAAACTTAATATGTTCTCCACGTAACATTTAAATTATTCACTCACATGTTACATTTAGCAAGAGTTCTCTATTTACAGGCTATGAAAAATACATTAGGAGTGTAGACAATGCTTGAGAGATTACTGTGAAGTTCAAATATGTCAAACTGAAATGTTATTTTCACGTGTATCATTTGAAGAATCCTTACATAAATTGGAGGACAGACACTGATGTGTCTTATTTTTGTACCATAACTACAAGAGAATTGCAGAAATACCGTTTAAGTAACATACTTACAGTAAAAAATGTGTGTTTTTCATGCATATGCTGGGATATGTGGCTTTTCACTGTATCGTGTAAAAGTTCCTTTTTTCCCCAACTTTTATGAAATAGTCTAGATTCAATCCTTCAATGAGCACTGGAAATTTTTATTTTTTTAATTGACATTCCACATGTTTATCTTTCTAGAATTTTAATGAGAATTTAAAGGACTTACATTTTTTATTAATTTGATTGTGTTTTGTAACTAATGTTTCCCAGATGTTTTCTAAGAACAGGAAAACATATGATTCTTCTATGGAAAAGTGGCAAAACAAACACTGTATTATGAAAGAAGAATAAAAATTGGAGGGAGAGTAGTCTGAATTAGGTTAGGAAGCCATCACTTGCTTCCCCTCAGTCATTGAGCTTGAACATGCCAGCCGTGAGTCATTTTCAAGTCTGTTGGGCATTGCATCCATATCAGAAGTATATTGGGCTTCTTTGCTATGTCTCTTGCATTAAGCTTGCAACTGACCCATCTTTGATGGGAACTCACTTGCTTATACCAAGCAATGCCTTGTGAAGGCAACAAGTGGCTCTTATCTCAGACCTTCCCCAAGGCTGGTTGATAGAGTAACAACAGCACCCAGCAAGTAGCCTCAGCACTGAGCTTCTCTCCACACTTGTTGAGCTCTACTCATGTCTTATATAAACCACAAAACAAAGGTATCAACAAGCTTAGGGTGAAAAGATAATGTCTCAAAATTCTTACAATCATTTATGAAACGTCTACAATGAAAATCTTCAAGAAGCACATTGTCAAAATTCATTTTTTCCTAAGCTTTTTAAATATATTTTTTAAATATAAATGGGAGTTTTGAAAGAAGAGTGAATGTACATGCTCGCCCGTTTTGCATATTTGCATACTAAATACACCATTCTTTTTACACAGGTTGGCATGTATATGCACCACCTTAAACTTAATATGTTCTCCACATAACATTTAAATTATTCACTCACATGTTACATTTAGCAAGAGTTCTCTATTTACAGGCTATGAAAAATACATTAGGAGTGTAGACAATGCTTGAGAGATTACTGTGAAGTTCAAATATGTCAAACTGAAATGTTATTTTCACGTGTATCATTTGAAGAATCCTTACATAAATTGGAGGACAGACACTGATGTGTCTTATTTTTGTACCATAACTACAAGAGAATTGCAGAAATACCGTTTAAGTAACATACTTACAGTAAAAAATGTGTGTTTTTCATGCATATGCTGGGATATGTGGCTTTTCACTGTATCGTGTAAAAGTTCCTTTTTTCCCCAACTTTTATGAAATAGTCTAGATTCAATCCTTCAATGAGCACTGGAAATTTTTATTTTTTTAATTGACATTCCACATGTTTATCTTTCTAGAATTTTAATGAGAATTTAAAGGACTTACATTTTTTATTAATTTGATTGTGTTTTGTAACTAATGTTTCCCAGATGTTTTCTAAGAACAGGAAAACATATGATTCTTCTATGGAAAAGTGGCAAAACAAACACTGTATTATGAAAGAAGAATAAAAATTGGAGGGAGAGTAGTCTGAATTAGGTTAGGAAGCCATCACTTGCTTCCCCTCAGTCATTGAGCTTGAACATGCCAGCCGTGAGTCATTTTCAAGTCTGTTGGGCATTGCATCCATATCAGAAGTATATTGGGCTTCTTTGCTATGTCTCTTGCATTAAGCTTGCAACTGACCCATCTTTGATGGGAACTCACTTGCTTATACCAAGCAATGCCTTGTGAAGGCAACAAGTGGCTCTTATCTCAGACCTTCCCCAAGGCTGGTTGATAGAGTAACAACAGCACCCAGCAAGTAGCCTCAGCACTGAGCTTCTCTCCACACTTGTTGAGCTCTACTCATGTCTTATATAAACCACAAAACAAAGGTATCAACAAGCTTAGGGTGAAAAGATAATGTCTCAAAATTCTTACAATCATTTATGAAACGTCTACAATGAAAATCTTCAAGAAGCACATTGTCAAAATTCATTTTTTCCTAAGCTTTTTAAATATATTTTTTAAATATAAATGGGAGTTTTGAAAGAAGAGTGAATGTACATGCTCGCCCGTTTTGCATATTTGCATACTAAATACACCATTCTTTTTACACAGGTTGGCATGTATATGCACCACCTTAAACTTAATATGTTCTCCACGTAACATTTAAATTATTCACTCACATGTTACATTTAGCAAGAGTTCTCTATTTACAGGCTATGAAAAATACATTAGGAGTGTAGACAATGCTTGAGAGATTACTGTGAAGTTCAAATATGTCAAACTGAAATGTTATTTTCACGTGTATCATTTGAAGAATCCTTACATAAATTGGAGGACAGACACTGATGTGTCTTATTTTTGTACCATAACTACAAGAGAATTGCAGAAATACCGTTTAAGTAACATACTTACAGTAAAAAATGTGTGTTTTTCATGCATATGCTGGGATATGTGGCTTTTCACTGTATCGTGTAAAAGTTCCTTTTTTCCCCAACTTTTATGAAATAGTCTAGATTCAATCCTTCAATGAGCACTGGAAATTTTTATTTTTTTAATTGACATTCCACATGTTTATCTTTCTAGAATTTTAATGAGAATTTAAAGGACTTACATTTTTTATTAATTTGATTGTGTTTTGTAACTAATGTTTCCCAGATGTTTTCTAAGAACAGGAAAACATATGATTCTTCTATGGAAAAGTGGCAAAACAAACACTGTATTATGAAAGAAGAATAAAAATTGGAGGGAGAGTAGTCTGAATTAGGTTAGGAAGCCATCACTTGCTTCCCCTCAGTCATTGAGCTTGAACATGCCAGCCGTGAGTCATTTTCAAGTCTGTTGGGCATTGCATCCATATCAGAAGTATATTGGGCTTCTTTGCTATGTCTCTTGCATTAAGCTTGCAACTGACCCATCTTTGATGGGAACTCACTTGCTTATACCAAGCAATGCCTTGTGAAGGCAACAAGTGGCTCTTATCTCAGACCTTCCCCAAGGCTGGTTGATAGAGTAACAACAGCACCCAGCAAGTAGCCTCAGCACTGAGCTTCTCTCCACACTTGTTGAGCTCTACTCATGTCTTATATAAACCACAAAACAAAGGTATCAACAAGCTTAGGGTGAAAAGATAATGTCTCAAAATTCTTACAATCATTTATGAAACGTCTACAATGAAAATCTTCAAGAAGCACATTGTCAAAATTCATTTTTTCCTAAGCTTTTTAAATATATTTTTTAAATATAAATGGGAGTTTTGAAAGAAGAGTGAATGTACATGCTCGCCCGTTTTGCATATTTGCATACTAAATACACCATTCTTTTTACACAGGTTGGCATGTATATGCACCACCTTAAACTTAATATGTTCTCCACATAACATTTAAATTATTCACTCACATGTTACATTTAGCAAGAGTTCTCTATTTACAGGCTATGAAAAATACATTAGGAGTGTAGACAATGCTTGAGAGATTACTGTGAAGTTCAAATATGTCAAACTGAAATGTTATTTTCACGTGTATCATTTGAAGAATCCTTACATAAATTGGAGGACAGACACTGATGTGTCTTATTTTTGTACCATAACTACAAGAGAATTGCAGAAATACCGTTTAAGTAACATACTTACAGTAAAAAATGTGTGTTTTTCATGCATATGCTGGGATATGTGGCTTTTCACTGTATCGTGTAAAAGTTCCTTTTTTCCCCAACTTTTATGAAATAGTCTAGATTCAATCCTTCAATGAGCACTGGAAATTTTTATTTTTTTAATTGACATTCCACATGTTTATCTTTCTAGAATTTTAATGAGAATTTAAAGGACTTACATTTTTTATTAATTTGATTGTGTTTTGTAACTAATGTTTCCCAGATGTTTTCTAAGAACAGGAAAACATATGATTCTTCTATGGAAAAGTGGCAAAACAAACACTGTATTATGAAAGAAGAATAAAAATTGGAGGGAGAGTAGTCTGAATTAGGTTAGGAAGCCATCACTTGCTTCCCCTCAGTCATTGAGCTTGAACATGCCAGCCATGAGTCATTTTCAAGTCTGTTGGGCACAGAAGTATATTGGGCTTCTTTGCTATGTCTCTTGCATTAAGCTTGCAACTGACCCATCTTTGATGGGAACTCACTTGCTTATACCAAGCAATGCCTTGTGAAGGCAACAAGTGGCTCTTATCTCAGACCTTCCCCAAGGATGGTTGATAGAGTAACAACAGCACCCAGCAAGTAGCCTCAGCACTGAGCTTCTCTCCACACTTGTTGAGCTCTACTCATGTCTTATATAAACCACAAAACAAAGGTATCAACAAGCTTAGGGTGAAAAGATAATGTCTCAAAATTCTTACAATCATTTATGAAACGTCTACAATGAAAATCTTCAAGAAGCACATTGTCAAAATTCATTTTTTCCTAAGCTTTTTAAATATATTTTTTAAATATAAATGGGAGTTTTGAAAGAAGAGTGAATGTACATGCTCGCCCGTTTTGCATATTTGCATACTAAATACACCATTCTTTTTACACAGGTTGGCATGTATATGCACCACCTTAAACTTAATATGTTCTCCACGTAACATTTAAATTATTCACTCACATGTTACATTTAGCAAGAGTTCTCTATTTACAGGCTATGAAAAATACATTAGGAGTGTAGACAATGCTTGAGAGATTACTGTGAAGTTCAAATATGTCAAACTGAAATGTTATTTTCACGTGTATCATTTGAAGAATCCTTACATAAATTGGAGGACAGACACTGATGTGTCTTATTTTTGTACCATAACTACAAGAGAATTGCAGAAATACCGTTTAAGTAACATACTTACAGTAAAAAATGTGTGTTTTTCATGCATATGCTGGGATATGTGGCTTTTCACTGTATCGTGTAAAAGTTCCTTTTTTCCCCAACTTTTATGAAATAGTCTAGATTCAATCCTTCAATGAGCACTGGAAATTTTTATTTTTTTAATTGACATTCCACATGTTTATCTTTCTAGAATTTTAATGAGAATTTAAAGGACTTACATTTTTTATTAATTTGATTGTGTTTTGTAACTAATGTTTCCCAGATGTTTTCTAAGAACAGGAAAACATATGATTCTTCTATGGAAAAGTGGCAAAACAAACACTGTATTATGAAAGAAGAATAAAAATTGGAGGGAGAGTAGTCTGAATTAGGTTAGGAAGCCATCACTTGCTTCCCCTCAGTCATTGAGCTTGAACATGCCAGCCGTGAGTCATTTTCAAGTCTGTTGGGCATTGCATCCATATCAGAAGTATATTGGGCTTCTTTGCTATGTCTCTTGCATTAAGCTTGCAACTGACCCATCTTTGATGGGAACTCACTTGCTTATACCAAGCAATGCCTTGTGAAGGCAACAAGTGGCTCTTATCTCAGACCTTCCCCAAGGCTGGTTGATAGAGTAACAACAGCACCCAGCAAGTAGCCTCAGCACTGAGCTTCTCTCCACACTTGTTGAGCTCTACTCATGTCTTATATAAACCACAAAACAAAGGTATCAACAAGCTTAGGGTGAAAAGATAATGTCTCAAAATTCTTACAATCATTTATGAAACGTCTACAATGAAAATCTTCAAGAAGCACATTGTCAAAATTCATTTTTTCCTAAGCTTTTTAAATATATTTTTTAAATATAAATGGGAGTTTTGAAAGAAGAGTGAATGTACATGCTCGCCCGTTTTGCATATTTGCATACTAAATACACCATTCTTTTTACACAGGTTGGCATGTATATGCACCACCTTAAACTTAATATGTTCTCCACATAACATTTAAATTATTCACTCACATGTTACATTTAGCAAGAGTTCTCTATTTACAGGCTATGAAAAATACATTAGGAGTGTAGACAATGCTTGAGAGATTACTGTGAAGTTCAAATATGTCAAACTGAAATGTTATTTTCACGTGTATCATTTGAAGAATCCTTACATAAATTGGAGGACAGACACTGATGTGTCTTATTTTTGTACCATAACTACAAGAGAATTGCAGAAATACCGTTTAAGTAACATACTTACAGTAAAAAATGTGTGTTTTTCATGCATATGCTGGGATATGTGGCTTTTCACTGTATCGTGTAAAAGTTCCTTTTTTCCCCAACTTTTATGAAATAGTCTAGATTCAATCCTTCAATGAGCACTGGAAATTTTTATTTTTTTAATTGACATTCCACATGTTTATCTTTCTAGAATTTTAATGAGAATTTAAAGGACTTACATTTTTTATTAATTTGATTGTGTTTTGTAACTAATGTTTCCCAGATGTTTTCTAAGAACAGGAAAACATATGATTCTTCTATGGAAAAGTGGCAAAACAAACACTGTATTATGAAAGAAGAATAAAAATTGGAGGGAGAGTAGTCTGAATTAGGTTAGGAAGCCATCACTTGCTTCCCCTCAGTCATTGAGCTTGAACATGCCAGCCGTGAGTCATTTTCAAGTCTGTTGGGCATTGCATCCATATCAGAAGTATATTGGGCTTCTTTGCTATGTCTCTTGCATTAAGCTTGCAACTGACCCATCTTTGATGGGAACTCACTTGCTTATACCAAGCAATGCCTTGTGAAGGCAACAAGTGGCTCTTATCTCAGACCTTCCCCAAGGCTGGTTGATAGAGTAACAACAGCACCCAGCAAGTAGCCTCAGCACTGAGCTTCTCTCCACACTTGTTGAGCTCTACTCATGTCTTATATAAACCACAAAACAAAGGTATCAACAAGCTTAGGGTGAAAAGATAATGTCTCAAAATTCTTACAATCATTTATGAAACGTCTACAATGAAAATCTTCAAGAAGCACATTGTCAAAATTCATTTTTTCCTAAGCTTTTTAAATATATTTTTTAAATATAAATGGGAGTTTTGAAAGAAGAGTGAATGTACATGCTCGCCCGTTTTGCATATTTGCATACTAAATACACCATTCTTTTTACACAGGTTGGCATGTATATGCACCACCTTAAACTTAATATGTTCTCCACATAACATTTAAATTATTCACTCACATGTTACATTTAGCAAGAGTTCTCTATTTACAGGCTATGAAAAATACATTAGGAGTGTAGACAATGCTTGAGAGATTACTGTGAAGTTCAAATATGTCAAACTGAAATGTTATTTTCACGTGTATCATTTGAAGAATCCTTACATAAATTGGAGGACAGACACTGATGTGTCTTATTTTTGTACCATAACTACAAGAGAATTGCAGAAATACCGTTTAAGTAACATACTTACAGTAAAAAATGTGTGTTTTTCATGCATATGCTGGGATATGTGGCTTTTCACTGTATCGTGTAAAAGTTCCTTTTTTCCCCAACTTTTATGAAATAGTCTAGATTCAATCCTTCAATGAGCACTGGAAATTTTTATTTTTTTAATTGACATTCCACATGTTTATCTTTCTAGAATTTTAATGAGAATTTAAAGGACTTACATTTTTTATTAATTTGATTGTGTTTTGTAACTAATGTTTCCCAGATGTTTTCTAAGAACAGGAAAACATATGATTCTTCTATGGAAAAGTGGCAAAACAAACACTGTATTATGAAAGAAGAATAAAAATTGGAGGGAGAGTAGTCTGAATTAGGTTAGGAAGCCATCACTTGCTTCCCCTCAGTCATTGAGCTTGAACATGCCAGCCGTGAGTCATTTTCAAGTCTGTTGGGCATTGCATCCATATCAGAAGTATATTGGGCTTCTTTGCTATGTCTCTTGCATTAAGCTTGCAACTGACCCATCTTTGATGGGAACTCACTTGCTTATACCAAGCAATGCCTTGTGAAGGCAACAAGTGGCTCTTATCTCAGACCTTCCCCAAGGCTGGTTGATAGAGTAACAACAGCACCCAGCAAGTAGCCTCAGCACTGAGCTTCTCTCCACACTTGTTGAGCTCTACTCATGTCTTATATAAACCACAAAACAAAGGTATCAACAAGCTTAGGGTGAAAAGATAATGTCTCAAAATTCTTACAATCATTTATGAAACGTCTACAATGAAAATCTTCAAGAAGCACATTGTCAAAATTCATTTTTTCCTAAGCTTTTTAAATATATTTTTTAAATATAAATGGGAGTTTTGAAAGAAGAGTGAATGTACATGCTCGCCCGTTTTGCATATTTGCATACTAAATACACCATTCTTTTTACACAGGTTGGCATGTATATGCACCACCTTAAACTTAATATGTTCTCCACATAACATTTAAATTATTCACTCACATGTTACATTTAGCAAGAGTTCTCTATTTACAGGCTATGAAAAATACATTAGGAGTGTAGACAATGCTTGAGAGATTACTGTGAAGTTCAAATATGTCAAACTGAAATGTTATTTTCACGTGTATCATTTGAAGAATCCTTACATAAATTGGAGGACAGACACTGATGTGTCTTATTTTTGTACCATAACTACAAGAGAATTGCAGAAATACCGTTTAAGTAACATACTTACAGTAAAAAATGTGTGTTTTTCATGCATATGCTGGGATATGTGGCTTTTCACTGTATCGTGTAAAAGTTCCTTTTTTCCCCAACTTTTATGAAATAGTCTAGATTCAATCCTTCAATGAGCACTGGAAATTTTTATTTTTTTAATTGACATTCCACATGTTTATCTTTCTAGAATTTTAATGAGAATTTAAAGGACTTACATTTTTTATTAATTTGATTGTGTTTTGTAACTAATGTTTCCCAGATGTTTTCTAAGAACAGGAAAACATATGATTCTTCTATGGAAAAGTGGCAAAACAAACACTGTATTATGAAAGAAGAATAAAAATTGGAGGGAGAGTAGTCTGAATTAGGTTAGGAAGCCATCACTTGCTTCCCCTCAGTCATTGAGCTTGAACATGCCAGCCGTGAGTCATTTTCAAGTCTGTTGGGCATTGCATCCATATCAGAAGTATATTGGGCTTCTTTGCTATGTCTCTTGCATTAAGCTTGCAACTGACCCATCTTTGATGGGAACTCACTTGCTTATACCAAGCAATGCCTTGTGAAGGCAACAAGTGGCTCTTATCTCAGACCTTCCCCAAGGCTGGTTGATAGAGTAACAACAGCACCCAGCAAGTAGCCTCAGCACTGAGCTTCTCTCCACACTTGTTGAGCTCTACTCATGTCTTATATAAACCACAAAACAAAGGTATCAACAAGCTTAGGGTGAAAAGATAATGTCTCAAAATTCTTACAATCATTTATGAAACGTCTACAATGAAAATCTTCAAGAAGCACATTGTCAAAATTCATTTTTTCCTAAGCTTTTTAAATATATTTTTTAAATATAAATGGGAGTTTTGAAAGAAGAGTGAATGTACATGCTCGCCCGTTTTGCATATTTGCATACTAAATACACCATTCTTTTTACACAGGTTGGCATGTATATGCACCACCTTAAACTTAATATGTTCTCCACATAACATTTAAATTATTCACTCACATGTTACATTTAGCAAGAGTTCTCTATTTACAGGCTATGAAAAATACATTAGGAGTGTAGACAATGCTTGAGAGATTACTGTGAAGTTCAAATATGTCAAACTGAAATGTTATTTTCACGTGTATCATTTGAAGAATCCTTACATAAATTGGAGGACAGACACTGATGTGTCTTATTTTTGTACCATAACTACAAGAGAATTGCAGAAATACCGTTTAAGTAACATACTTACAGTAAAAAATGTGTGTTTTTCATGCATATGCTGGGATATGTGGCTTTTCACTGTATCGTGTAAAAGTTCCTTTTTTCCCCAACTTTTATGAAATAGTCTAGATTCAATCCTTCAATGAGCACTGGAAATTTTTATTTTTTTAATTGACATTCCACATGTTTATCTTTCTAGAATTTTAATGAGAATTTAAAGGACTTACATTTTTTATTAATTTGATTGTGTTTTGTAACTAATGTTTCCCAGATGTTTTCTAAGAACAGGAAAACATATGATTCTTCTATGGAAAAGTGGCAAAACAAACACTGTATTATGAAAGAAGAATAAAAATTGGAGGGAGAGTAGTCTGAATTAGGTTAGGAAGCCATCACTTGCTTCCCCTCAGTCATTGAGCTTGAACATGCCAGCCGTGAGTCATTTTCAAGTCTGTTGGGCATTGCATCCATATCAGAAGTATATTGGGCTTCTTTGCTATGTCTCTTGCATTAAGCTTGCAACTGACCCATCTTTGATGGGAACTCACTTGCTTATACCAAGCAATGCCTTGTGAAGGCAACAAGTGGCTCTTATCTCAGACCTTCCCCAAGGCTGGTTGATAGAGTAACAACAGCACCCAGCAAGTAGCCTCAGCACTGAGCTTCTCTCCACACTTGTTGAGCTCTACTCATGTCTTATATAAACCACAAAACAAAGGTATCAACAAGCTTAGGGTGAAAAGATAATGTCTCAAAATTCTTACAATCATTTATGAAACGTCTACAATGAAAATCTTCAAGAAGCACATTGTCAAAATTCATTTTTTCCTAAGCTTTTTAAATATATTTTTTAAATATAAATGGGAGTTTTGAAAGAAGAGTGAATGTACATGCTCGCCCGTTTTGCATATTTGCATACTAAATACACCATTCTTTTTACACAGGTTGGCATGTATATGCACCACCTTAAACTTAATATGTTCTCCACATAACATTTAAATTATTCACTCACATGTTACATTTAGCAAGAGTTCTCTATTTACAGGCTATGAAAAATAAATTAGGAGTGTAGACAATGCTTGAGAGATTACTGTGAAGTTCAAATATGTCAAACTGAAATGTTATTTTCACGTGTATCATTTGAAGAATCCTTACATAAATTGGAGGACAGACACTGATGTGTCTTATTTTTGTACCATAACTACAAGAGAATTGCAGAAATACCGTTTAAGTAACATACTTACAGTAAAAAATGTGTGTTTTTCATGCATATGCTGGGATATGTGGCTTTTCACTGTATCGTGTAAAAGTTCCTTTTTTCCCCAACTTTTATGAAATAGTCTAGATTCAATCCTTCAATGAGCACTGGAAATTTTTATTTTTTTAATTGACATTCCACATGTTTATCTTTCTAGAATTTTAATGAGAATTTAAAGGACTTACATTTTTTATTAATTTGATTGTGTTTTGTAACTAATGTTTCCCAGATGTTTTCTAAGAACAGGAAAACATATGATTCTTCTATGGAAAAGTGGCAAAACAAACACTGTATTATGAAAGAAGAATAAAAATTGGAGGGAGAGTAGTCTGAATTAGGTTAGGAAGCCATCACTTGCTTCCCCTCAGTCATTGAGCTTGAACATGCCAGCCGTGAGTCATTTTCAAGTCTGTTGGGCATTGCATCCATATCAGAAGTATATTGGGCTTCTTTGCTATGTCTCTTGCATTAAGCTTGCAACTGACCCATCTTTGATGGGAACTCACTTGCTTATACCAAGCAATGCCTTGTGAAGGCAACAAGTGGCTCTTATCTCAGACCTTCCCCAAGGCTGGTTGATAGAGTAACAACAGCACCCAGCAAGTAGCCTCAGCACTGAGCTTCTCTCCACACTTGTTGAGCTCTACTCATGTCTTATATAAACCACAAAACAAAGGTATCAACAAGCTTAGGGTGAAAAGATAATGTCTCAAAATTCTTACAATCATTTATGAAACGTCTACAATGAAAATCTTCAAGAAGCACATTGTCAAAATTCATTTTTTCCTAAGCTTTTTAAATATATTTTTTAAATATAAATGGGAGTTTTGA
Source organism: Ascaphus truei (assembly GCF_040206685.1). Lineage (NCBI taxonomy): Eukaryota > Metazoa > Chordata > Amphibia > Anura > Ascaphidae > Ascaphus > Ascaphus truei. Next base: position 16,795,653 of record NC_134483.1, read on the forward strand.
AAGAAGAGTGAATGTACATGCTCGCCCGTTTTGCATATTTGCATACTAAATACACCATTCTTTTTACACAGGTTGGCATGTATATGCACCACCTTAAACTTAATATGTTCTCCACATAACATTTAAATTATTCACTCACATGTTACATTTAGCAAGAGTTCTCTATTTACAGGCTATGAAAAATACATTAGGAGTGTAGACAATGCTTGAGAGATTACTGTGAAGTTCAAATATGTCAAACTGAAATGTTATTTTCACGTGTATCATTTGAAGAATCCTTACATAAATTGGAGGACAGACACTGATGTGTCTTATTTTTGTACCATAACTACAAGAGAATTGCAGAAATACCGTTTAAGTAACATACTTACAGTAAAAAATGTGTGTTTTTCATGCATATGCTGGGATATGTGGCTTTTCACTGTATCGTGTAAAAGTTCCTTTTTTCCCCAACTTTTATGAAATAGTCTAGATTCAATCCTTCAATGAGCACTGGAAATTTTTATTTTTTTAATTGACATTCCACATGTTTATCTTTCTAGAATTTTAATGAGAATTTAAAGGACTTACATTTTTTATTAATTTGATTGTGTTTTGTAACTAATGTTTCCCAGATGTTTTCTAAGAACAGGAAAACATATGATTCTTCTATGGAAAAGTGGCAAAACAAACACTGTATTATGAAAGAAGAATAAAAATTGGAGGGAGAGTAGTCTGAATTAGGTTAGGAAGCCATCACTTGCTTCCCCTCAGTCATTGAGCTTGAACATGCCAGCCGTGAGTCATTTTCAAGTCTGTTGGGCATTGCATCCATATCAGAAGTATATTGGGCTTCTTTGCTATGTCTCTTGCATTAAGCTTGCAACTGACCCATCTTTGATGGGAACTCACTTGCTTATACCAAGCAATGCCTTGTGAAGGCAACAAGTGGCTCTTATCTCAGACCTTCCCCAAGGCTGGTTGATAGAGTAACAACAGCACCCAGCAAGTAGCCTCAGCACTGAGCTTCTCTCCACACTTGTTGAGCTCTACTCATGTCTTATATAAACCACAAAACAAAGGTATCAACAAGCTTAGGGTGAAAAGATAATGTCTCAAAATTCTTACAATCATTTATGAAACGTCTACAATGAAAATCTTCAAGAAGCACATTGTCAAAATTCATTTTTTCCTAAGCTTTTTAAATATATTTTTTAAATATAAATGGGAGTTTTGAAAGAAGAGTGAATGTACATGCTCGCCCGTTTTGCATATTTGCATACTAAATACACCATTCTTTTTACACAGGTTGGCATGTATATGCACCACCTTAAACTTAATATGTTCTCCACATAACATTTAAATTATTCACTCACATGTTACATTTAGCAAGAGTTCTCTATTTACAGGCTATGAAAAATACATTAGGAGTGTAGACAATGCTTGAGAGATTACTGTGAAGTTCAAATATGTCAAACTGAAATGTTATTTTCACGTGTATCATTTGAAGAATCCTTACATAAATTGGAGGACAGACACTGATGTGTCTTATTTTTGTACCATAACTACAAGAGAATTGCAGAAATACCGTTTAAGTAACATACTTACAGTAAAAAATGTGTGTTTTTCATGCATATGCTGGGATATGTGGCTTTTCACTGTATCGTGTAAAAGTTCCTTTTTTCCCCAACTTTTATGAAATAGTCTAGATTCAATCCTTCAATGAGCACTGGAAATTTTTATTTTTTTAATTGACATTCCACATGTTTATCTTTCTAGAATTTTAATGAGAATTTAAAGGACTTACATTTTTTATTAATTTGATTGTGTTTTGTAACTAATGTTTCCCAGATGTTTTCTAAGAACAGGAAAACATATGATTCTTCTATGGAAAAGTGGCAAAACAAACACTGTATTATGAAAGAAGAATAAAAATTGGAGGGAGAGTAGTCTGAATTAGGTTAGGAAGCCATCACTTGCTTCCCCTCAGTCATTGAGCTTGAACATGCCAGCCGTGAGTCATTTTCAAGTCTGTTGGGCATTGCATCCATATCAGAAGTATATTGGGCTTCTTTGCTATGTCTCTTGCATTAAGCTTGCAACTGACCCATCTTTGATGGGAACTCACTTGCTTATACCAAGCAATGCCTTGTGAAGGCAACAAGTGGCTCTTATCTCAGACCTTCCCCAAGGCTGGTTGATAGAGTAACAACAGCACCCAGCAAGTAGCCTCAGCACTGAGCTTCTCTCCACACTTGTTGAGCTCTACTCATGTCTTATATAAACCACAAAACAAAGGTATCAACAAGCTTAGGGTGAAAAGATAATGTCTCAAAATTCTTACAATCATTTATGAAACGTCTACAATGAAAATCTTCAAGAAGCACATTGTCAAAATTCATTTTTTCCAAAGCTTTTTAAATATATTTTTTAAATATAAATGGGAGTTTTGAAAGAAGAGTGAATGTACATGCTCGCCCGTTTTGCATATTTGCATACTAAATACACCATTCTTTTTACACAGGTTGGCATGTATATGCACCACCTTAAACTTAATATGTTCTCCACATAACATTTAAATTATTCACTCACATGTTACATTTAGCAAGAGTTCTCTATTTACAGGCTATGAAAAATACATTAGGAGTGTAGACAATGCTTGAGAGATTACTGTGAAGTTCAAATATGTCAAACTGAAATGTTATTTTCACGTGTATCATTTGAAGAATCCTTACATAAATTGGAGGACAGACACTGATGTGTCTTATTTTTGTACCATAACTACAAGAGAATTGCAGAAATACCGTTTAAGTAACATACTTACAGTAAAAAATGTGTGTTTTTCATGCATATGCTGGGATATGTGGCTTTTCACTGTATCGTGTAAAAGTTCCTTTTTTCCCCAACTTTTATGAAATAGTCTAGATTCAATCCTTCAATGAGCACTGGAAATTTTTATTTTTTTAATTGACATTCCACATGTTTATCTTTCTAGAATTTTAATGAGAATTTAAAGGACTTACATTTTTTATTAATTTGATTGTGTTTTGTAACTAATGTTTCCCAGATGTTTTCTAAGAACAGGAAAACATATGATTCTTCTATGGAAAAGTGGCAAAACAAACACTGTATTATGAAAGAAGAATAAAAATTGGAGGGAGAGTAGTCTGAATTAGGTTAGGAAGCCATCACTTGCTTCCCCTCAGTCATTGAGCTTGAACATGCCAGCCGTGAGTCATTTTCAAGTCTGTTGGGCATTGCATCCATATCAGAAGTATATTGGGCTTCTTTGCTATGTCTCTTGCATTAAGCTTGCAACTGACCCATCTTTGATGGGAACTCACTTGCTTATACCAAGCAATGCCTTGTGAAGGCAACAAGTGGCTCTTATCTCAGACCTTCCCCAAGGCTGGTTGATAGAGTAACAACAGCACCCAGCAAGTAGCCTCAGCACTGAGCTTCTCTCCACACTTGTTGAGCTCTACTCATGTCTTATATAAACCACAAAACAAAGGTATCAACAAGCTTAGGGTGAAAAGATAATGTCTCAAAATTCTTACAATCATTTATGAAACGTCTACAATGAAAATCTTCAAGAAGCACATTGTCAAAATTCATTTTTTCCAAAGCTTTTTAAATATATTTTTTAAATATAAATGGGAGTTTTGAAAGAAGAGTGAATGTACATGCTCTCAAGTTTTGCATATTTGCATACTAAATACACCATTCTTTTTACACAGGTTGTCATGTATATGCACCACCTTAAACTTAATATGTTCTCCACATAACATTGACATTTAAATTATTCACTCACATGTAAATTTTTATTTTTTTAATTCACATTCCACATGTTTATCTTTCTAGAGTTATAATGAGAATTTAAAGGACTTACATTTTTTATTAATTTGATTGTGTTTTGTAACTGTTTCCCAGATGTTTTCTAAGAACAGGAAAACATATGATTCTTCTATGGAAAAGTGGCAAAACAAACACTGTATTATGAAAGAAGAACAAAAATTGGAGGGAGAGTAGTCTGAATTAGGTTAGGAAGCCATCACTTGCTTCCCCTCAGTCATTGAGCTTGAACATGCCAGCCGTGAGTCATTTTCAAGTCTGTTGGGCACAGAAGTATATTGGGCTTCTTTGCTATGTCTCTTGCATTAAGCTTGCAACTGACCCATCTTTGATGGGAACTCACTTGCTTATACCAAGCAATGCCTTGTGAAGGCAACAAGTGGCTCTTATCTCAGACCTTCCCCAAGGCTGGTTGATAGAGTAACAACAGCACCCAGCAAGTAGCCTCATCACTGAGCTTCTCTCCACACTTGTTGAGCTCTACTCATGTCTTATATAAACCACAAAACAAAAGGAATCAACAAGCTTAGGGTGAAAAGATAATGTCTCAAAATTCTTACAATCTTTTATGAAACGTCTACAATGAAAATCTTCAAGAAGCACATTGTCAAAATTCATTTTTTCCTAAGCTTTTTAACATATATTTTTTAAATATAAATGGGAGTTTTGAAAGAAGGAGTGAATGTACATGCTCTCCCGTTTTGCATATTTGCATACTAAATACACCATTCTTTTTACACAGGTTGTCATGTATATGCACCACATTAAACTTAATATGTTCTCCACATAACATTGACATTTAAATTATTCACTCACATGTTACATTGAGCAAGAGTTCTCTGTTTACAGGCTGAAACGTTCTTAAATGATACACTGTAGATCTTTGATGGTAAGTCTTAGAATCAGGATATGAAAAATAAATTAGGAGTGTAGACAATGCTTGAGAGATTACTGTGAAGTTCAAATATGTCAAACTGAAATGTTATTTTCACGTGTATCATTTGAAGAATCCTTACATAAATTGGAGGACAGACACTGATGTGTCTTATTTTTGTACCATAACAACAAGAGAATTGCAAAAATACCATTTAAATAACATACTTACAGTAAAATATGTGTGTTTTTCATGCATATGCTGGGATATGTGGCTCTTTACTGTATCGTGTAAAAGTTCCTTTTTCCCCCAAATTTTATGAAATAGTCTAGATTCAATCTTTCAATGAGCACTGGAAATTTTTATTTTTTTAATTGACATTCCACATGTTTAACTTTCTAGAATTTTAATGAGAATTTAAAGGACTGACATTTTGCATTAATTTGATTGAGTTTTGTAACTAATGTTTCCTAAGTACAGGAAAGCATATGATTCTTCTATGGAAAAGTGGCAAAACAAACTGCCAAAATGCTGTATTAGGAAAGAAGAATAAAAATTGGAGGGAGAGTAGTCTGAATTAGGTTAGGAAGACATCACTTGCTTCCCCTCAGTCATTGAGCTTGAACATGCCAGCTGTGAGACAGACACTGATGTGTCTTATTTTTGTACCATAACAACAAGAGAATTGCAAAAATACCATTTAAATAACATACTTACAGTAAAATATGTGTGTTTTTCATGCATATGCTGGGATATGTGGCTCTTTACTGTATCGTGTAAAAGTTCCTTTTTCCCCCAAATTTTATGAAATAGTCTAGATTCAATCTTTCAATGAGCACTGGAAATTTTTATTTTTTTAATTGACATTCCACATGTTTAACTTTCTAGAATTTTAATGAGAATTTAAAGGACTGACATTTTGCATTAATTTGATTGAGTTTTGTAACTAATGTTTCCTAAGTACAGGAAAGCATATGATTCTTCTATGGAAAAGTGGCAAAACAAACTGCCAAAATGCTGTATTAGGAAAGAAGAATAAAAATTGGAGGGAGAGTAGTCTGAATTAGGTTAGGAAGCCATCACTTGCTTCCCCTCAGTCATTGAGCTTGAACATGCCAGCTGTGAGTCATTTCCAAGTCTGTTGGGCATTGCATCCATATCAGAAGTATATTGGGCTTCTTTGCTATGTCTCTTGCATTAAGCTTGCAACTGACCCATCTTTGATGGGAACTCACTTGCTTATACCAAGCAATGAAGCTTTTTAAATATATTTTTTAAATATAAATGGGAGTTTTGAAAGAAGAGTGAATGTACATGCTCTCCCGTTTTGCATATTTGCATACTAAATACACCATTCTTTTTACACAGGTTGGCATGTATATGCACCACCTTAAACTTAATATGTTCTCCACATAACATTTAAATTATTCACTCACATGTTACATTGAGCAAGAGTTCTCTATTTACAGGCTATGAAAAATAAATTAGGAGTGTAGACAATGCTTGAGAGATTACTGTGAAGTTCAAATATGTCAAACTGAAATGTTATTTTCACGTGTATCATTTGAAGAATCCTTACATAAATTGGAGGACAGACACTGATGTGTCTTATTTTTGTACCATAACTACAAGAGAATTGCAGAAATACCGTTTAAGTAACATACTTACAGTAAAATATGTGTGTTTTTCATGCATATGCTGGGATATGTGGCTTTTCACTGTATCGTGTAAAAGTTCCTTTTTTCCCCAACTTTTATGAAATAGTCTAGATTCAATCCTTCAATGAGCACTGGAAATTTTTATTTTTTTAATTGACATTCCACATGTTTATCTTTCTAGAATTTTAATGAGAATTTAAAGGACTTACATTTTTTATTAATTTGATTGTGTTTTGTAACTAATGTTTCCCAGATGTTTTCTAAGAACAGGAAAACATATGATTCTTCTATGGAAAAGTGGCAAAACAAACACTGTATTATGAGAGAAGAATAAAAATTGGAGGGAGAGTAGTCTGAATTAGGTTAGGAAGCCATCACTTGCTTCCCCTCAGTCATTGAGCTTGAACATGCCAGCTGTGAGTCATTTCCAAGTCTGTTGGGCATTGCATCCATATCAGAAGTATATTGGGCTTCTTTGCTATGTCTCTTGCATTAAGCTTGCAACTGACCCATCTTTGATGGGAACTCACTTGCTTATACCAAGCAATGCCTTGTGAAGGCAACAAGTGGCTCTTATCTCAGACCTTCCCCAAGGCTGGTTGATAGAGTAACAACAGCACCCAGCAAGTAGCCTCAGCACTGAGCTTCTCTCCACACTTGTTGAGCTCTACTCATGTCTTATATGTAGCCCTTTTTGTGACTGCCTGCACTAAGGAACTACGGTGTTGCAATTACCTGTGGCTTCAGGAGCTCTGAGCCTCCGCCATTTGGGAGCCTGGGGTCATACCATTACTTTTCGCGGTGCAGCGCCTCCACTCGCCCAGGATCCCCATGATAGAGATTATACCCTGAGCAAGAACATAACCATAGCATTGTGCAACAGCAACCTTTTATGTATTAAGCATAGAGAACAACAGAATCGCAGAATATATATATATCAACGTTACACACACACACCGTGGCTCGGCCACACCTTATTAGGGATAATGTCCTGTACACAGGTGGCTCTGCCACTCTCCCTAGGAGTATGTCTTATAACCAATATAGGTATGGTACCATAGGATTCACACAGGTGGCCCAATTAGTTAGTGGGAGGCGGGATCAGTGCCTGGTGACCGGTGTAGGTGCACTTGTAGATAATGATACCTTCCGGTCACTGCGATGACCGTCACACTCCACGCAGGGTCCTAGCGTTGCTCCAGCCTTTCACCGTCACTCCTTTCTGCGGCGCCGTCTGTATCCAATCCAAGATGGCGGCCGCAGCTCCGCAGCTCCGCAGCTCCGCAGCTAAACCGCACTAATGGGAAACGTCCCTACCAGCTAGGGCCGTCCTTACAAAACAGCACCCTACGGTGACGGGGGAATACTCCTCGGGCCGGGGGAATACCTTTCACCTAAGCGGACAGGTCACTGACCCTCCGCTCGCGCACACGAGGTTCCGCCAACCTCCTCCTTCACCTCCCTCTCTGCTCTCACCCACCGCCCACACGCATCCGGTTCCTCTATCCAGAGTCTCACACCCGATTGGTCCTCAGCCTCAGCTGACCCTCTCACAGTTCAGAGTTCAGAGTTCTAACCCCCAAGTCTCTACAGATTGGTTGCCCTTCGCGCGCTTCTCTCGCGCATGCGCAGCCCAACTTGTACACAGTGACCTTGCTGGCAGAAGGGACAATATGGCGCTGCCTTTGGATTGACAGCGCGGAACCTTTAGATATATATATGCACATCCTTACATTCTCCCCTCTCCAGATTCCAACGTCCCCGCTGGACTACATAAACCACATATATATATAACTATTTACACAACCCCCTCATTCCTAGATTAGGTTACACATTTCGTTAAACAGTACCATCATAGCTTGCATCATATGCCGAGCCCACTGCTGAGCCTCATAATGGGGTGCCCCAAATTGATCATATGCCATTCGCATGGGAGGCTGACAGGTTCTTTGACTTCGCCGGGGTTGATTCTCCTCTGCTTCCTCTGCAGAGTGTCCAGTCTCAACTGGTGCTTCCATCTCTACCCTTGAGGGGTTTTCAGCATTAATACAGTCTCTTTGGGGTGTGAAACATGGACTTTGTGGGTCTAGGGACTGACTCGCTGGAGTCAAATGGTCAATGTTCGGGCCAAGAGGCTCTTTACCCGTGGCTCCTTCGGGAGATGCCTCCACGACCGGAAGGCCCCTTTGATAGGTTCCTTCCATTGGATCCTCAGAGGTGGCAATTTTTACAGTCTCTGGGCCATCCTCTGTGTGTTCAACTCCTCCATCTATGGGCGTGGCTGGGACTTCCAATTCGTCCGTCCCTACTTGAGGTATGGGAAGCAGATGATTCCTATGCCACACTTTTACGCGGCCTTCAGAATCCTTGATCCGGTACACAGGAAGACCAGGCATCTGTGACTCCACCTCATACACACCCTCCCGCCACCGGTCGCCCAATTTATGCTTCCCAGGAACACCTAAGTTACGTAAGAGGACCGCATCTCCGGGGTGAATTTCCTTGTGACGTACTTTGTGATCGTAGCGCCTTTTATTTCCCGCATTCAATTGCGCGGTCGTCCGTTCAGCCAATTTATAGGCCAGCTGTAAACTGTCCCTTAGCCGCTGGACATATCGAAAATGCGTCCTATTGGATACCCCATCGGTAGATATCCGCAGGCGCACATCCACCGGTAAACGGGCTTCTCTTCCGAACATCAAGAAATACGGTGTATACCCGGTGGACTCATGTCGGGTACAATTATACGCATGTACCAATGCCTCGACGTGTTTACTCCACTCCGTCTTTTGCGGGCTCGTCAAAGTTCCTAACATATCTAACAAAGTGCGATTGAACCGTTCAGGCAGAGCATCCCCTTCGGGGTGGTACGGGGTAGTACGCGACTTGGCAATGTTCAGTAGGGTGAGCAACTCCCGTATTAGTGTACTCTCAAAGTCCCTGCCCTGATCGGAGTGAAGACGATTTGGTAACCCATAGTGAATGAAATATTTCTCCCATAGTACTCGGGCCACCGTTACGACCTTCTGGTCTTTCGTAGGGAACGCTTGGGCGTACCTAGTGTAGTGGTCAGTGATCACAAGAACATTACTAACTCCCCGACTGTCGGGCTCGATACAGAGAAAATCCATACACACCAAATCCATTGGACCCGAGCTTTTCAAGTGTGCCATAGGAGCCGCCCTGGTGGGCAGTGTCTTTCGTTGTAAACAGCGATTACACCTCCGACAATGTTGCTCCACGGACTCCCTCATTCTCGGCCAATAGAACCTATACTGTAGTAGCCCAAATGTCTTGTCAATGCCCAGGTGACCATGGTCATCGTGAAGGGCCCGGAGGACTAGGGTTCTCAAACGTTCCGGCAAAAACAACTGACGCCGATCGGGATGGTTATGATAGGATATCACCCGATATAACAAACAATTGTCCATTTCAAACTTCCCAAACTCATTTAGCAGGAGTTTCACCAAGTCTTTGGGGGCTCGCTTCAGTATAGAAGGGTTATCTTGTTGTACCGCTTGACGGGCTAGCTCCACTATGGGGTCTTGTGTTTGATAATGCACTAGATCCCTCCACGAGATGATATTATCTTCAGTGATGTTCATCCCTTCTTGACCTTGATAGGCCCGAGGAACAGCCCGCGAATTACATCCCAACGAGTCAACAACCCGCAATTCCGAGAATGCTACGTGGTCGTCGACTACCGCAGCCACTGAGCAGAGGGCACGAATCCCGGGACCCGGTATCTCTTCCCAAACTTCCTCATCAGGAGTGGATTGAAGGCCCGGTCGACGAGACAGGGCGTCGGCACCTATGTTGGTGGGTCCGGGTTTGTATTTAAGGTTGAACCTGTAGTTGGCTAGAGCAGCTAACCAACGGTGTCCTGTGGCGTCCAATTTGGCAGACGTATTGATATAGGTCATGGGATTGTTGTCCGTACGTACTTCGAATGGTACCCCATATAGGTAGTCATGCAGCTTATCTACCACAGCCCATTTTAGCGCCAAAAATTCCAGTTTATGGACCGGGTAATTCTGCTCGCTAGGGGTTAAGCTTCGGCTCGCATAGGCCACCGGACGTAGCCCGGTCTCATACTTCTGATGCAAAACCGCTCCTAATCCGCTAAGGCTAGCATCGACATGTAGGACATATTCTCGTTCGGGGTCCGCATAGGCCAAGACGGGAGCCTGAGTGAGGCTGGCCTTTAAGTTCTTGAAGGCCTGTTCACATTCTGGAGTCCATGTCTTCCCAAAGGGTGTCTGCGCCGAGATTCCTTTCCTCCCGGTTTCTCCCGGATATACCTTTAGAAGATCATTCAATCGCTTGGCCTTGCTGGAATAGCTCTCAACGAACCGCCGATAATAGCCACAAAACCCCAAGAAGGACCGCAGCTCTTGGACATTTTGAGGTCTAGGCCAATTCACCACCGCCTCTATCTTCCCTGGGTCGGTGGATACCCAATCAGCCGAAACAATATGACCCACATACGTCACTGAGGACCGACAGAACTTGCATTTGTCCAGAGACAGTTTTAGACCCTCCCCCTGAAGTCTATCCAGCACCTTCACCAGTCTCTCGGAGTGCTCCTCTAGAGTCCGTCCGAACACGATAATGTCGTCCAGGTACACTAAGCACTCTCGCGGGTTAAGGTCTCCGAGGGTTTTTTCCATTAGTCTCTGGAACGTGGCCGGGGCCCCGCAGATCCCTTGAGGCATGCGGGTAAATTGGTAAAACCCTAATGGACAGATGAAGGCCGTTTATTCTTGGTCTTCCTGGCCCATGGGCACTTGATAATATCCGGACCTGAGGTCGAGCACACTGAACCATTTGCTTCCCGTCAGAGCGTTCAGGAGGTCATCGATTCGGGGCAGTGTGTACTGATCGGGAATAGTACGAGTATTCAGAGTTCTGTAATCCACACATAGACGGACCGTCCCGTTCTTCTTGCGGACTACCACGATGGGTGAGGCGTAAGGGCTCCGAGATTCCTGCACAATGCCAGCCGTTTCCATCTCGCCGAGCAATCTCCTCACTTCGTCAACATCCCTGGGGGCCAGCCGGCGGGAGCGCTCCCGGAAGGGGGTGGCGTCGCTCATTCGGATGGTGTGGTGGGCACTGCGACTGCATCCCACATCCATATCACCGGTGGAGAACACACTCCTTCGGTCGTGTAGCTTGTTCTGCAGCCTCTTCCTCCATTCATCCGGGAGTGGCGAGTCGCCGAAGTCAAATTCCAACACTGAATCGGAGGTAGTAGGTGAGCACCTAGATGGTTCCGTCGAAACCTTCTCCTCGGGAGTTACGGGGTATATCCTTCCCAGCGTCTGCCGCCGGTCAATAGTCATGGGGTACGGGGATATATTCTGCACGTACACCCAGGTGCGCCTCGGAATCTTCCCGGGCCATTCCTTGACAGAGGCCAGTACTTTGTAGCCCAAACGTTGTTCATCCTGGGCCACACTTTCCACGGTGAAGAGTTGATCCCCCCACCGTCGTCGGGGGTAATGGCAAGCGGCGACCATCATTCGTCCTTCTCCCGGGAGAAGTTGAGTCAGCCCCCCTTCTTGGCTGTAAAGGACGCCATACTCTTCCTCAGTCGCAATTCTACCGCAGACCTCTTGGAGGGCTGGACAGGCCGCTAAGGCCAGCAGTGGGGCTTCTCCCGCTTCTTGCAAAAACTGGCGGAATACCGCGCGCACAATGTCAGCGTTGGTCCCCAAGATGATTGGGGCGCTGGGGTGGTCCTGAGGTTCGGGGCACACTAAGGCCTCCACTTCCATGGGGTGACGTTTACCAGTATTCAGCTGGAGAATATCTAACTGCACCTTTACTACTCCGTCTATGGGGTAATCTTCATGACTCAATCCCCGTAGTCGCAAGGCATCCGCAGATAGCAACGGTAGTTGGTGTAGGTGTTGGTCGTAGAAGGGCCGGTACACGATGGTCACTTGGGATCCCGTATCCAACAATGCGGCGGCGTAGATGCCCTCGATAACTACTCGAATAATGGAGGCGGGGCCAATCCGGGGGCTCTGAGAGGAGGGCAACACCTTTTCATCCTCCAGGGGTTGGCACGGCATTGATTGCGCCGGTCGGGACGACGTCCTCCGCGAGGTGGGGCAGTGGGCCCGTAAATGTCCCATCTTTCCACATGCGTAACACTGCATTTGGCTGAGGTAGGCCTCGTCTCTCCTGGTTGGGGGACTTCGCCCAGTCGGGGGACGAGGTCTGGGTGTCACTGGGGTAGGGACATCCTCGGGATCGGGATCCCCAGGTTCGGGCACGTCGGGCTTTGGGTCCACTTTCTTGGCTTCTTTACCCCCGGGCGGTGGCTTCTTCCCGGTGGCTAAGTCACGCCCTAACAACACCATCTCGTGCGCTTGGACCCGATCCATTAAGTCGTGAAACGACAGGGCTTGTCCGGGCGTTATGCAGCTACTGACCCGCACCGACACGGGGTGTAGGGGTAGGAGCCCCCTCAGCAGCTGAGTGGTACGTAGTCCGTTGGCTTCTTTCCTTGGCAACACGCCTTTCCTCACCATATTCCAGAGATCCAGGTGTAGTCGCCTGAGGAAATCGGATACCATTTCCCCTTCCTTCTGGGCTAACGCATGAAATTTTGACATCAAAGTGTACATGTCCACCGGAGCTCCATACGCCTTGGTTAGGCAGTAGATGAGATCTGCCGCATCAGCTTCCGGGTTGTCATCGCGGTAGTAGTGCACCATGTGGGACGCGGGGGGCCGTAAGCACTCGACGATGCGCTGTCTGCGGACCGCGTCCGTGCAGGTCCATTCAGGCAGTACCTGTTCGGTATGATCCAACAAGTCCTCTATCCCTACTTCCCCTTGGGGCGTGGGTTTCTCACCGGAGAAGGCCTTTAACTTCCTGTACTGGAGCGACTGGGTGGTATTGTGGATAGCGGCGGCTATGGCGGGAAAAGAGGTGTCTCCCGGTAAGCTATCCCCGACGGCAGGGTAAGCGTCCAATCTTGATAGGCTAAGTCGGTTGAGGCCAGCCCGCAGGCCGGACGGGGTAGATGAGGAGCCTAGGCTCAGGGCTGCGGGCCAGCGAGGGTGCAGGCCACGGTCAGGGAAGTGGTCGGGGCCTCCCGTCGCGGCGCCAACGGCGGGGGTATACTCTCTCCGGGGGGTGGAAGTGGCCAGGGGCGCAGGGGTGTCCGCCTGGACTAGGGGGCAGCGCACCCCCGGGGCCTCGGGCAGCAGCAGTATACGGGGCAAGGCCTCGGGGCATATATCTTGTTCAGTGGCATACAAGATCCGGCGCCAGGTCTGGTCGTGGTCATAGAAATGGTCTTGTACTTGGGCATTGTCCAGGAGCGGGAGCTTTCGGACCTGCTTGGTCACTGTGCCTAACGAGATCGTGGCGGGGACATGGCCCAGCGCGAAAACACGGTTCAAGGGAATCCCGCGCCGTTGGGCCCACTTGCGCACCTCGAGCGCCGAGGGCACCGACATGATGTGGGTTGGTTGCACAATAGAGACAAAAATGTGGGGGGGCACCCCAGGTCTAAGATCTCAGCAGCGCCTCCAAATGTAGCCCTTTTTGTGACTGCCTGCACTAAGGAACTACGGTGTTGCAATTACCTGTGGCTTCAGGAGCTCTGAGCCTCCGCCATTTGGGAGCCTGGGGTCATACCATTACTTTTCGCGGTGCAGCGCCTCCACTCGCCCAGGATCCCCATGATAGAGATTATACCCTGAGCAAGAACATAACCATAGCATTGTGCAACAGCAACCTTTTATGTATTAAGCATAGAGAACAACAGAATCGCAGAATATATATATATCAACGTTACACACACACACCGTGGCTCGGCCACACCTTATTAGGGATAATGTCCTGTACACAGGTGGCTCTGCCACTCTCCCTAGGAGTATGTCTTATAACCAATATAGGTATGGTACCATAGGATTCACACAGGTGGCCCAATTAGTTAGTGGGAGGCAGGATCAGCGCCTGGTGACCGATGTAGGTGCACTTGTAGATAATGATACCTTCCGGTCACTGCGATGACCGTCACACTCCACGCAGGGTCCTAGCGTTGCTCCAGCCTTTCACCGTCACTCCTTTCTGTGGCGCCGTCTGTATCCAATCCAAGATGGCGGCCGCAGCTCCGCAGCTCTGCAGCTCCGCAGCTAAACCGCACTAATGGGAAACGTCCCTACCAGCTAGGGCCATCCTTACAAAACAGCACCCTACGGTGACGGGGGAATACTCCTCGGGCCGGGGGAATACCTTTCACCTAAGCGGACAGGTCACTGACCCTCCGCTCGCGCACACGAGGTTCCGCCAACCTCCTCCTTCACCTCCCTCTCTGCTCTCACCCACCGCCCACACGCATCCGGTTCCTCTATCCAGAGTCTCACACCCGATTGGTCCTCAGCCTCAGCTGACCCTCTCACAGTTCAGAGTTCAGAGTTCTAACCCCCAAGTCTCTACAGATTGGTTGCCCTTCGCGCGCTTCTCTCGCGCATGCGCAGCCCAACTTGTACAGTAGAAAACCAGACTGTGTGGTGCTCTAAAACGTAGACTCAGCAACTTCAATTATAATGTATACATAATGTTTGTCCTCGAAGTATCCCACATATAAATGGTGACCACCTATAGCATAAACACCTATTTCCACCAGGTATCAATAAACCGGAAGAGTATAACCCCAATTGGTAAATACTCACACTAGCTAGTGTCCAGCCAAATCATTGAATAGGAAAAACGGTGTAATAGAGTAAATAAACTCACTTAGAGCAGGTGGTCCTCCCGGGATTAACCTTCATAGGTGCGTGCATCCGGTACTCCACAGCAAGGGCAGATATCCAGAAAGGAGAATTGGAGCACAGCTACATAAAAAATATGCTAGAGAGTGTTTCCCAAACCAAGAGGTTTATTATGGTCAGAGCATGGTAACAGAAAAAATAGATTCCTCAGGCCCCCACCGACATGTTTCGAGCGTGCGCCTTGATAAAGAGCGCACGCTCGAAACATGTCGGTGGGGGCCTGAGGGCTCTATTTTTTCTGTTACCATGCTCTGACCATAATAAACCTCTTGGTTTGGGAAACACTCTCTAGCATATTTTTTATGTAGCTGTGCTCCAATTCTCCTTTCTGGATATCAGCCCAACTTGTACACAGTGACCTTGCTGGCAGAAGGGACAATATGGCGCTGCCTTTGGATTGACAGCGCGGAACCTTTAGATATATATATGCACATCCTTACATATATAAACCACAAAACAAAGGTATCAACAAGCTTAGGGTGAAAAGATAATGTCTCAAAATTCTTACAATCTTTTATGAAACGTCTACAATGAAAATCTTCAAGAAGCACATTGTCAAAATTCATTTTTTCCTAAGCTTTTTAACATATATTTTTTAAATATAAATGGGAGTTTTGAAAGAAGAGTGAATGTACATGCTCTCCCGTTTTGCATATTTGCATACTAAATACACCATTCTTTTTACACAGGTTGTCATGTATATGCACCACATTAAACTTAATATGTTCTCCACATAACATTGACATTTAAATTATTCACTCACATGTTACATTGAGCAAGAGTTCTCTGTTTACAGGCTGAAACGTTCTTAAATGATACACTGTAGATCTTTGATGGTAAGTCTTAGAATCAGGATATGAAAAATAAATTAGGAGTGTAGACAATGCTTGAGAGATTACTGTGAAGTTCAAATATGTCAAACTGAAATGTTATTTTCACGTGTATCATTTGAAGAATCCTTACATAAATTGGAGGACAGACACTGATGTGTCTTATTTTTGTACCATAACAACAAGAGAATTGCAAAAATACCATTTAAATAACATACTTACATTAAAATATGTGTGTTTTTCATGCATATGCTGGGATATGTGGCTCTTTACTGTATCGTGTAAAAGTTCCTTTTTCCCCCAAATTTTATGAAATAGTCTAGATTCAATCCTTCAATGAGCTCTGGAAATTTTTATTTTTTTAATTGACATTCCACATGTTTATCTTTCTAGAATTTTAATGAGAATTTAAAGGACTTACATTTTTTATTAATTTGATTGTGTTTTGTAACTAATGTTTCCCAGATGTTTTCTAAGAACAGGAAAGCATATGATTCTTCTATGGAAAAGTGGCAAAACAAACTGCCAAAATGCTGTATTAGGAAAGAAGAATAAAAATTGGAGGGAGAGTAGTCTGAATTAGGTTAGGAAGCCATCACTTGCTTCCCCTCAGTCATTGAGCTTGAACATGCCAGCCGTGAGTCATTTTCAAGTCTGTTGGGCATTGCATCCATATCAGAAGTATATTGGGCTTCTTTGCTATGTCTCTTGCATTAAGCTTGCAACTGACCCATCTTTGATGGGAACTCACTTGCTTATACCAAGCAATGCCTTGTGAAGGCAACAAGTGGCTCTTATCTCAGACCTTCCCCAAGGCTGGTTGATAGAGTAACAACAGCACCCAGCAAGTAGCCTCAGCACTGAGCTTCTCTCCACACTTGTTGAGCTCTACTCATGTCTTATATAAACCACAAAACAAAGGTATCAACAAGCTTAGGGTGAAAAGATAATGTCTCAAAATTCTTACAATCATTTATGAAACGTCTACAATGAAAATCTTCAAGAAGCACATTGTCAAAATTCATTTTTTCCTAAGCTTTTTAAATATATTTTTTAAATATAAATGGGAGTTTTGAAAGAAGAGTGAATGTACATGCTCTCCCGTTTTGCATATTTGCATACTAAATACACCATTCTTTTTACACAGGTTGTCATGTATATGCACCACCTTAAACTTAATATGTTCTCCACATAACATTGACATTTAAATTATTCACTCACGTTACATTGAGCAAGAGTTCTCTGTTTACAGACTGAAACGTTCTTAAATGATACACTGTAGATCTTTGATGGTCAGTCTTAGAATCAGGATATGAAAAATAAATTAGGAGTGTAGACAATGCTTGAGAGATTACTGTGAAGTTCAAATATATCAAACCAAAATGTTATTTTCACGTGTATCATTTGAAGAATCCTTACAAAAATTGGAGGACAGACACTGATGTGTCTTATTTTTGTACCATAACTACAAGAGAATTGCAGAAATACCGTTTAAATAACATACTTACAGTAAAAAATGTGTGTTTTTCATGCATATGCTGGGATATGTGGCTCTTTACTGTATTGTGTAAAAGTTCTTTTTTTCCCCAACTTTTATGAAATAGTCTAGATTCAATCCTTCAATGAGCACTGGAATTTTTTTATTTTTTTAATTGACATTCCACATGTTTAACTTTCTAGAATTTTAAATGAGAATTTAAAGGACTTACATTTTTTATTAATTTGATTGTGTTTTGTAACTAATGTTTCCCAGATGTTTTCTAAGAACAGGAAAACATATGATTCTTCTATGGAAAAGTGGCAAAACAAACACTGTATTATGAAAGAAGAATAAAAATTGGAGGGAGAGTAGTCTGAATTAGGTTAGGAAGCCATCACTTGCTTCCCCTTAGTCATTGAACTTGAACATGCCAGCCGTGAGTCATTTCCAAGTCTGTTGGGCATTGCATCCATATCAGAAGTATATTGGGCTTCTTTGCTATGTCTCTTGCATTAAGCTTGCAACTGACCCATCTTTGATGGGAGCTCACTTGCTTATACCAAGCAATGCCTTGTGAAGGCAACAAGTGGCTCTTATCTCAGACCTTCCCCAAGGCTGGTTGATAGAGTAACAAAAGCACCCAGCAAGTAGCCTCAGCACTGAGCTTCTCTCCACACTTGTTGAGCTCTACTCATGTCTTATATAAACCACAAAACAAAGGTATCAACAAGCTTAGGGTGAAAAGATAATGTCTCAAAATTCTTACAATCATTTATGAAACGTCTACAATGAAAATCTTCAAGAAGCACATTGTCAAAATTCATTTTTTCCAAAGCTTTTTAAATATAATTTTTAAATATAAATGGGAGTTTTGAAAGAAGAGTGAAAGAGTAGTCTGAATTAGGTTAGGAAGCCATCACTTGCTTCCCCTTAGTCATTGAACTTGTACATGCCAGCCGTGAGTCATTTCCAAGTCTGTTGGGCATTGCATCCATATCAGAAGTATATTGGGCTTCTTTGCTATGTCTCTTGCATTAAGCTTGCAACTGACCCATCTTTGATGGGAACTCACTTGCTTATACCAAGCAATGCCTTGTGAAGGCAACAAGTGGCTCTTATCTCAGACCTTCCCCAAGGCTGGTTGATAGAGTAACAACAGCACCCAGCAAGTAGCCTCAGCACTGAGCTTCTCTCCACACTTGTTGAGCTCTACTCATGTCTTCTGTAACGGGTATTCCCTGTGAATACAGACGCTACTACCTGCTGTGTATACCTGTGTGGCTCTCAGGACCTGGCTTGTACACTGACGATTCTACTCTCTCTACTCCTGGACATTGGCATACGGAGAGGACTATTCTCACGGACACCCCCAGGCGTTGCAAGTATAACAACAACTCTCTTCCTACAGGCCCAGCAACGCTATACCACACTCTGGGCTTGCTCCCACTGCTGTGGGTGTGTGGTGTCATACCGTTCCTACCTCAGTACTGGGGTCCTGCCAGGTCTGCGGGCATACATGCGTGACACAGAGCTAAGCTTTTGCCAGCCAAGAGGTTTCTACCGTTCAGGAAGCAGAACCCGAACCCATCCCTCCCAGGACCTTGGAGCCAATGCACATAGATGTCCCAATGGAGACCAGGGTGGTAAGCCGGGGAGTGTCTGATGTGACTGACCCTCCTAACCCTGACGCTGTGACAATGGATGAAGGTACGGAGCAGAGCCACACATTTTGGAAAGCTGTGCGGTCGGCCTGGACTTGGAGGGCATGAGACAGTGTGCTGCCAATACTGCCTCTGAGCCTGAATCTGAGTGTTACCTGTGGCAGCGCAGACATCTGTACAAGGTCCAAACCCCTGTGGTTCCAAACCGATGGTGGACTGGGACAAGCCAGTTAGGTGTGCCCATGGCATACTGGGCCCAGATTCTACACTTGGCCTACACAATACCGCCAGCTAGTCACTAGGGTCCGGATGAGAGCCCGCCTTATGCAGAATGTCTACTGGTCAGGAGTAGCGCAAGTGGTGACAATGTGCTGTCGTGTCTGTGACACGGACGAGCGAGTAATCAGGCATGGCGATCAGGCGAAAGCACCCAAGACCACTACCAAGGATCAGAGAAACTCTTCCAGTGGGTAGCTGTGGATATAGGGGGGCCCGCAAAGGTAATTAAGGGGTAACTTGTGCTTTAATGGTTGGGCATCGGCCCTTTCTTTAATCAATGATGGTGAGGATGAAGAGGAGGAGGAAGACGGCCTTCACCTTGGCAGGGGTAAGTAAAAGATTTAATAATTTATTTTACTGTATATTTGAATGGGCAAAAGCACCAGTAGCCATATTTGGCTACTAGGGCATTTGCCCATTCTGTGGGGAGGGGGTGAGTTTGTTGGGGGTGGAAGAATTGGGTGAATGGGTAGTTCCTCCTGGGTGGGTGGTTAGGACTCCGGGGTGGGTAGCGGGAGGGGTTAAATGCTTAATTACCTTAGCGGTAGTAGCCGCTAAGGTAATTAAGGGATTAACCCCTCCTGTAACCCTATCGGGAGGGTTAACCACCCATCCTGGGGCAACAACCCCCTTCACCCACCCCCACTACCTCCCCAAAAAATGGTTACTTTGATTTAACCCCTTCATTACCTTAGCGGCGAGCCACTAAGGTAATTAAGCTACTTTTATTATTATTTTTATTACATAGTATTGGAGTGCTGATATCTCATGCACGTTTAGATGTCCAGGTCCCATGGGCCGTGACGCCGGATAATTAAACTTGCAGGGTACCGGCACCCAATACTGGGACCTGTAACTCAGGAAGCAGGCCTCTACTTCAATACTATGTAATAAAAATAAAAACATTGCGATAATCTGTTTGAGCTGCGCAGAGAAAGGGACCGATTCTATCTGCTTTCACTGCGCACCTCTTCCAGACTGGTGCTGATAGATAGTATTAACACATCGGGAGTCCCATTCAGAAGCAGGAAATCCCGTTGTGTTAATGCTGATGGGCAATTAGTCTGGCCATGGGGAATACGCGGTCTGGTCGTGGTCTGGCAGCTTTTCATCTGCAGTTTCCTTGCGGAATACTGCTAAATGAACCTGACTGCATCTGTATCTGACTACAATGGATCTGAGCCAGGGGTACTGGCAGATCCAGTTGACCCTGGAGGCCAAGGAGAAATTAGTCTTCATCACTCCAAGCAGCCTGTACGAGTTCTCCGTAATGCCGTTCCAGATGAAGAACGCACCAGCCACCTTCCAGCGCCTGGTCAACCAGTTACTGGAAGGGATACTGGTGTATTCCGAAGCCTATTTAAATGACCTAGCAGTCTTCAGTTGCATCTGGGAAGAACACCATGGGCACATAGTGGCAGAAAAACAAGAAAAGCGGGTACTAGCTTTAATGGAAATGGCTGGCTATTACCACAAGTTCATGTCTCGCTAGTGTCATTGCCAAGCCCCTGACTGAATTTACACGAAGGCGATTTGCCATCGCTGTAGCCTGGTCTTCTGAATGTGAGACTTAAAGAGCGCCTTAGTCAGTACTCCCATTCTAGCAGCTCCCGATTAAAGCAAGCGGTCCTTGGTACAGATGCCTTCACTTATGGCATCAGTGCGGTCTTCAGCAGAGTTGACGCGGACGAGAGCGAGCACCCAGTTGTGTACTTGACCCACAAGCTGTTGGAACGGTAGGTCGCCTACGTGACTATTGAGGAGTGCTTGACTATTGTTTGGGCACTTCAAAAATTACAGCCTTATCTTTATGGCAATCGTAAAGTTACGTAGTGGTTACGGACAACAACCCCCTTAGTTGGCTGCAAAGGGTCTCCGGGGAGAACGGTAAGTTGCTGTGCTGGAGGTTAGCCCTTCAAGAGCATGACACAATACAAAACAAGAAGCGCAGTGACCATGGCAATGCCAATGGTCTCTCCTCACAGGATGACCCCAGTCCAGCCCACTAACCTACAACTAACGTTGACCCAGGGGACCAAACAATTGGGGTTGCTACCCAGAAGGATCTGTCAGGATCCATGATCCTCGGCGCGCTCAGCGTGATCTTCGTTTACCACAACCCGCGACCGGGTCTTCCGCTTTTCCCACCTCCTGCAGCACATCTCGCCTGCTTGCGAATACCAGCATTCCATCTAGGGGCACGCGCGGACCACACTCTGCACTAAATGCCGTCCCTGCTGGCCCCGCCTCCAGGCTACGCTCGCGCGGTGACGCCACCGTCACGCAGCTCACACCTGCAATGCGCAGCACTCACACACATGAGCAGAACCTTCCTCGCTCCTCTGCCTATACTACACCTGTTGCTAATTTCTCTGCCTAGTATACACCTGTGCTGATTCTCTCCAGCCAACCACAGCCGGGCATAATACTGAGTATGCTCTCCTCTCATTGGAAAACCTTCCTTTATATGCTCAGCTGTCACACTCGAAAATTGGCAGAGCATAAACCTTCCTATGAACGAAGTGTTCACTGCTGTCTCGCCTCCACAGTCTTGTCGCGCTTCCAGATCCTCGTTCCTGACCATAGCTTTTCCTCCGGACTCCGTTCTTCTGTTCTCCTGACCTCGGCTACGTACGACCATCCGCACCTCTCCAATACGGACCTCAGCAACGTACCACGACGATCTGCCTCTCTCCAATCCAGACCATGGCTAAGTACCTCCTACGATCTGCTACTCTCCAACACCAACCTCGGCAAGTATTACTGACCATCCAGGCCTCTCCTACCCCGACCCGGCTACCTCGACCAATCTACACTCCAGGCGCGCCCACGCGGCTGTGGGTTGGTGTTATATCAAATCCCCACCTGGGCCTCACGGTCACACATTGTTTGTGGTGAGCACTCCATTACACTCTTCTTAAATGGGGATGTGTGACAAAACAGACAGCAGGACAGGTACAATAAAGGTTAAGCCCAGTCATGCTGTCCCTTTCATCAGGGTCACTTACATGTGGCAATAAGGCAATAAGATTGGCTGTAAATGTATTTTCTCCAAACTCTGTAAAATGGTAAATCTTTATTGTATTTTGAAAGTAGTGGTACTGTGTATGTTATGCTTTAACACGTGGGGCTGCGGGACATGGTCAGGCCCCCTTTTCTCTATGAGAGCCAGGCCCCTCTGGACAATTAATTTTCCTGTGCTGGGGAGAGACACCCATGAAAGGGCACGTAGACCGTTTTCTAGGCCATAGGAGGGTGAGGAGAAAAAGGCAGAGTCGAGGGAAGGTTGTAACCAAAATACGTCTGCTCATTTTCCACACGGACCAGAAGAAGAGTCATTTTCTTGACCACCAAATAGGAGTCATCCAATCCACCCTTGTGGAACTCCAGCTCGGATCAACTCATCTGTGACAGGGAGGACAGCTTGGTCGAGCTGTTTCTCCATGCATTCAAATAGCAGGGGGAAATCTACAAATGCAAGGCCGCTCCACAGCTACAGGAAGTCAGATGTTGCTCGTCGGTAGTCTCGGTGATCGGAGACTACCTGGAAATATGAGCCAGCGGACATTGGAAGACTTTGTAGCCACGGAGGCCTGATTTGCAAGAGACAACAAAGGTAAGTGTGCTTATGTCGTACTCAGCGGGTTAGGAGACCCCAGTTAACCCAGTAAGTGCTGAATCTGGCTATTTTATGTGTTTTATACAATTGTTTGTGTTTTGACCGTGTTTATTGTGATGTTCCCTGTTGGCTTTTTTAATATTGGAAATAGCTGCACACCTATAAATAATAATAAAGAAAAGATACAACTACCGGTGCTCCGGGTCCAGGAATCTCTGCGTAATATCCCAAGGGTAATCAATGAAGGAGGCAAGGCAATGCGGATTTCTATCAGGCTATTTATTGCCAAGAAGTTGACGTTTCGATCTCAGAGGGCCTTTTCAAAATGAATGGCATAATACAAAAGTTTACACAAAACCCCATTAAGTAGACCTAACACCAGGTGTCCCAAATTGATACTAATTAATGACATCATAATCCCACACCGCTCATCTCCTCCAGGGCGTCGGATACCTCTGGTCATGCTGTCAAATCCTCCCGTTGTGCTCAGTGGACATCACTCCCCATTGATTCCTTCTCACTCCATGTAAATTTACATAATCGCGCGAGATGCGTGACGTCAGCACGAGATCCGTGACGACAGTGCGTCAGTGCGTTCCCATCTCCCTGTCAGCCGATGGGTAGTCTTGCATGCTCTTCCGCATTCTTTCCTCCTATCACCAACATCCAGGTAGGAGAGCGTGTGACGTCACTGCGCACCGTCATCCCCATGGTCCAAGCTGATTCGTCCTTAAGATTGTGTACAGTGGTTGCTAAGCAACCCGTTTAGTTGCTGAAAAGCAAATTTACATCATTAGTCATTCAAGAAACTCCAGAGGCACAATTGATCTGGTGTCAGGATACTGTGTTTCCAGTTTGTATTATGTGGGATTAGTGCCAAAGATGTTTTCGTATCAATGTTCACTTATAACCAAAACGTGATTAAGAATAATCTGTTCATTTCTATTGATGAACAGTGATGATGATTAAAAACAAGTAGTGTATAGCTTAACGTAAATGTAGGAGAGAATTCATCAAAAAAAATGCATCTGAATCATAGAATGCATTATATAATATTGTAAATAGTCCTAAAAAAAACAGATATACAAACCTCGGATCTAAAGGATGACATCGTAAAACTGACTATATGGTCTTTCAACGCTCAGTCAAAAAGCAACCTAGGGAAAGATTATTATTTAATCCCCTCAGGAAAACTGTATCTAGCGTGAAGATCCAATAAGCCTCGCGTTGTAAAAGTGTGGCATCCTTTTCAGACCCTGCTATAGATCTCTTAACTTGTTCTATGCCCATTAATTTTAGAGAAGAGACAGAGTGTCTATGTTCTTTACAGTGCTTAATCAGTGCCGTCTCCTCCAATGAATGGTTGATTTTGCTTTTGTGCTCAATGTACCAGGTCTTAAGCATCCTTTCGTTTTTACCTATGTATCGTGAGCCGCAAGGACACGTCATCATGTAAATAACCGATGTAGATGTAAATGTGATTCTTTCTTTAATAGTGTATCTCTTGCCACTCCTGGGATGCGAAAAGTCCGTACCAGTATTTAAGCTGTTACACACAGAGCAATTATGGCATTTATAGCAGCATGGTTTTAAAGTGCTTAAGAAATGAGGCGTATCATAAGCCTCCTTTCTGTCCGCTCTGCTCAATAAGTCCTGAAGATTCTGCCCTCGCTGGTACGCGAATCTAGGCTTTGACATACAGATATTATTTAAAATTGCATCACTCTCTTGGATTTTCCAGTGTTTGAGAATGCTTTGATTTCAAAATGTGCGCTCTGTGGTATACGTTGTAACTATCGTAATCCTCTCAGACTCATCGTGTGGTTGAGATTGCAAAATAGGTCGTGTGAAATCTTTGTCTACCATGCTCTTAGAGTGTCCCCTTGCGAGAAAGCGAGATTTGAAGTCTTCATATGTTTCCTCTAGTTGTCCTGGTCGGTCCACAATCCTGCGAGCCCTCACCTTTAGTGAATAGGGTAGCATATTTTTTAAGGGGATCTGGATGAAAATTAGTGGCATCTAATGTGGCATTAAACTAAAAAAGGTGTATGGCTCGCTATTCTAATACTACAATATAATTAATAAGTGATCTAAAGACAAACTAATTGCTATAGTGTGTGTCTTGTGGCTGCCTGATCAGTGATTTCGACCACCCTCATCAAAAATTGAACATTGTGAAAAAAAACAAGTGCTGAATGGCGCCTTTTAAAAAACTTAGACTAAAATAAATACTAAACTAAATAGTGTACAGGCATACCCCGGTTTAAGGACACTCACTATAAGTACACTCGCGAGTAAGGACATATTGCCCATAGGCAAACGGCAGCTCGCGCATGCGCCTCTCAGCACGTCCTGAACAGGAATACCAGCTCCCTACCTGTACAGAAGCTGTGTGCAAGCGGGGAGACTATAGCGCCTGTTACACATGCGTTATTTACATCAGTTGTGCACATATATGATGATTGCAGTACAGTACATGCATCAATAAGTGGGAAAAAGGTAGTGCTTCACTTTAAGTACATACAATTTTCGCTTTACATACATGCTCTTGACCCATTGCGTACGTTAATGCGGGGTATGCCTGTATATATATATATTATCTAAGCAATAACAAAAAGGATATCACTATGAATATAACGTTTAAATGACAGTCCGGCTTAATCCATGGCTGCTTGGTTGGTTGAACTCAGCATATGTAAAGAGGGGGGGGGGAAAAAACCACAACATAGTACAAAAATGTTTTGGTAAGAGCAGATTATACCAAATGGTCTGAGAACGATGAATTCCTCAGAGGTAGGAAAAAGATGCAGAAAAGAAGATTAAAAATGTACATTTAATAATCATTAAAAACGTGTATACTTAACATAATCAGATCCAGATCATGGCGCGGCCATGGCGTCACGGAGCTGGTTCGCCCTCATTGGGCCGGACTACTCGCATGACGCGCGATGCGAGCGACAGGTTCAAATTTGCTTGCTTCGGCAAGCAGCTAAGCGCCCCCGCGCAGGCGCTATCGCTCACACTGGCAACACACATTGTCAATATAGCGGCAATTAAAAAAAAAAAGCATCTTTTGGTAATGTGATGTATGGTAAATAAATCTGCTCTCGAAGTCCGCCATGAATAAATTGGCGCAGGAGGGTGCCACGTTCGTGTGCTGTGCCCGCCGTCTGTATGTAAAAGTCCTTTTCAAAACGAAAATAATTGTTAAAGAGGATAAAGTGCAAAAGTGTTGTCAAGCAACCGCGCTGGCTCCGCCTCCCCCGTTGTCAAGCAACCGCGCTGGCTCCGCCTCCCCCGTTGTCAAGCAACCGCGCTGGCTCCGCCTCCCCCCCGCGTCACACAGCCCGGTTGCTAGGAGACGCGGCCGGTCCCGGCGCGTCACGTGTGGTGACGTCACCGCGCCGCGCTCGAGGTGAGAGGTCGGAGGGCGGGGTTTCGGTCGGGTTCGCATCTGCCCCCCCCCCTCTCTCTCTGCCTGCTTCCGGGCGGACTGTTCCCTCCGCGGTCCGCTTCTCCCGCACCGCCCCCCGTTATATGAGCTGTTCGGTGGCCCGGTCCCTCTCCATGCGGGCGGGGAGGGTGTTCGGGCGCGAGCATGACCCGGAAAGCAGCTAGCAGGAAGAGGAGAGCGGCGCCGGGGACAGGCCCCGGAGAGGAGGTAACTGGGGTGGGGTGGACAGAGCTGGGAGAGGAGGTAACCATGGGGGGGGGCAGAGCTGGGAGCAGATGTAACCGGGGGGACAGAGCTGAAAGGGGACAGAGCTAGGATATGTGGTAACCAGGGAGAGCTGGGAGAGGAGATAATAAGGACGGGGAGGAGAGGAGGTAACGGGGGGGACACAGAGCTGGGAGAGGAGGTATCCAGGGGGGGGGGGACACAGAGCTGGGAGAGGAGGTATCCAGGGGGGGACACAGAGCTGGGAGAGGAGGTATCCAGGGGGGGGACACAGAGCTGGGAGAGGGGATAATCGAGGGGTGGGCAAAGCTGGGAGCAGAGGTAACGGGGGTGGGGGACAGCTGGGAGAGGAGGTAACCAGAGGGGAGAGGGGGCAGAGCTGGGAGCAGATGTAACCGGGGGGGGGGGGACAGAGCTGAAAGGGGACAGAGTTAGGATATGTGGTAACAAGGGAGAGCTGGGAGAGGAGGTAACTAGGGGGGGACAGCTTGGAGAGGCGGTAACCAGAGGGGGACAGCTGAGAGTAGGTAACCAGGGGGGGACATAGCTGGAAGAGGAGGTAACCATGGGGGGGACAGAGCTGGGAGAGGATGTAACCAGGAGGGCGACAGCTTGGAGAGGCGGTAACCAGAGGGGGACAGCTGAGAGTAGGTAACCAGGGGGGACATAGCTGGGAGAGGAGTTAACCATGGGGGGGACAGAGCTGGGTGAGGAGTTAACCGGGGTGGGGGAATAGCGGTCATGCTGGGAGAGGTGACCGGGGGGGGGGGGGATTGGGTCGGTGGACCAGGTAACCAAAAGGGGGACCGAGCTGGGAGCGGAGGTAACCAGGGAAAGGGAGTGGTGGTGGTGGTGGGGGGGGGAGAGAGACGGGTCTAGGAGAGGGAAATAATGTACATTCCCGAGGAGCCCATTTGCTTCGCATCCATATCCTGATGGCCTTGACCCTTTCCCAAACTGTGCTATTGGTTTGCAGCGCAATGAAACGGGCAGTAACCACTAGGTGACTAATGGCACTTAAAGGGTTACATTTGTGTGATCAATGTATTTATTTTTTTTACCAAAGTCTGACGCGCGCACACACACACACACCATTTATGTTGGTTTGTAAACATGATAGGGTATCTCTGGCTGCTCCCTTTTGTGTGACGTTGCTGTGTGACGTCGCTGTGTGTTCCATAAGGCTTTGCTTGGCAGAACTCCCACACCTGATTGACAAACCCTTCCCATTCAGGTGCCAGTAAGAAACGCAGTTTGTAATTGATTTCCAGAGACACAAGAAGCCATATATTTGCTTTGAACATGGTCAGATTTATTGAACAAATCCCCCCCCCCACGCTACGTGAATTGCACCTTTCAAGTAACTAGATTGTTAAAGACTGTCTCTACAATATATGCTTTTTGAACATATTTCTGCAGTGCTGTCTTATTCATCTGATCTTAGTTGAGTGTATGAAGTATTTATTATATATAGTTTTCCTTATGTAGCACCGCAGTTTTTCTTGGTGTGTGTGTGTGTGTGTGTGTGTACGTGTGTGTGTACACGTGTGTGTGTACGTGTGTGTGTACACGTGTGTGTGTGTGTACGTGTGTGTGTGTACGTGTGTGTGTGTACGTGTGTGTACGTGTGTGTACGTGTGTGTGTGTGTGTGTGTGTGTGTGTGTGTGTGTGTGTGTGTGTGTACGTACGTGTACGTGTACGTGTACGTGTACAAGATATTTTACCAGGAAGTAATACATTGAGAGTTACCTCTCGTTTTCAAGTATGTCCTGGGCATAGAGTTATGATGACAAATACATAGTTAGATAAGTGAACAGAGTATACATTATATACAAGACATTGCATGCACAGTTAAAGATAATATATATTATAGGCGTATGTAACAGTTACAGACCAGATTAAAATGTGAGACAGCCTTAGTTTTGAAAGAACTTAAACTGGTGGTGGCTTTGAGACTCTCCTGTAGGTTGTTCCAGGTGTGAGGGGCACAGCTAGAGGAGGAGGAACAGCCAGGGACTTTGTTGAGCCTTGGGACCATGAACAGTCTTTTGGAGTCTGATCTCAGGTGATAAGTGCTGCATGTGGTAGGGGTGAGGAGCTTGTTCAGATAGATGGGTAGCTTGCCCAGAAAGTATTTGAAGGCAAGACAGGAAAGGTGAACTTTGCGCCTATACTCTAGTGATGACCAATCTAGTTCTTTGAGCATTTCGCAGTGATGTGTGTTGTAGTTGCATTGGAGAACAAAATGGCATATTGAATTGTAGAGGGTATCAAGTTTGCCAAGGTGGCTTTGAGGTGCCGAGCCATATACTATGTCTCCATAGTCAATAATTGGCATCTGGTGTGCGATACGCTTTCTGACCAGGGAGGATTTGTTCCTATAAAGTACACCTAGATTGGCATAGGTTTTGGATGACAGGGTATCAATATGCATCCTGAATGTTAAGTGGGAGTCAAACCATATGCCCAGGTATTTAAAACTAGTAACAGGAGTTGTGGTGGTGTTAGCGTTGGTTCTGATCTGGAGCTCAGTCACTGGAAGCCTTGGTCCCAAATACCATTGTTACAGTCTTGTCAGTGTTTAAAAACAGTTTATTTTGGGAGATGCAATACCTATATATTCTCTTGAAAAAGGGTCCTTTCGTTTAAGACTTTGGCCAAAGCGTCTTAAGCCTGCTGCCACTTTCAAGGCATGACCGTTGGCAGATCCCAACACTCCTTTCAAGGTCATGCCTTGAAAGTGGCAGCAGGCTTGAGACGCTTTGGCCAAAGGGTTAAACTAAATTACCCTTTTTCAAGAGAATATATAGGTATTGCACTGTGTATTTTTGTCACATTGGAAGTAACTTTGGACATCTTTGTATGTTTTTTGTTGTATACATTTAGCCACGCCCACTAGCACTTCTTTTGACACTTATATACATGTGCATAATTATGCTTTTAGCTTCCACTTCGGATTGCTATGACAACTGGGGACGCGATCAGTAGCGCATGCGCAGCCCCATGCGAAACACGCGTATGTATGACTGTTTACACCAGTCAGCGCGTCATTTACCAGGATGCATTGCTTGGGATTGCGTGTGCACTTTACAGCCTATGTTGGAGGGGGCTGGGTATGTATACACTTTGCCCTGTATTAGGCCGAGTCCATAGAAGGACAGGCCGTGCTGAGCCGTGCGGACGCTCCGCGCTGAGCCCCTGCATCCTCAATGAGGATGCCTTGAGAGGGGGCTCACGCGAGCGTCCGCAGGCGTGCTGACGAGATGGAGGTTTCAGCCGAGCGCCAAGCTGTTTTTCAGCGCCCTGTCGGCTGAAAACCTCCAATCCCAGCACAGCAGTGTCGACGTCACGGCGCCGTGACGTCGGCGCCGTGATGTCGACTTCAGTGCGTCGCGGGCGATTGGCCAAGCGACGTCACTGCCCCGCCTCCAACCACCTCCCCCGGGCTCCGATCGCGCCCGCTGGCTCGCCTGTATGGGCATGAAATCGCCCAGATTTCAGTAGGCGAGCCTCAGCGTCAGCGCGGTTCGGATCGCCTCACCCCTCTATGGCCCAGGCCTTACTCTATTGGTTACTGAAGAACGAGCCGGTTATGAGCTCCTGGTCACATGATTTAGTTATACTTTTGGATTGGCTGATCTGTTCTTAATAACAGCTGATGATTTTCACATGTTATAGATTTTATTTGATTGGTCAACCGGGTGATTAGTAGGCACTGGTGGAGGTATAAGTTTGATTGACGTTCATTCCCACACTGCATAACCCTGAGGAAGGTTCTGTTTGTGGAACCATCTGTGTCTACATCTTCAATACAACGTGTGTGTGTGTGTGTGTGTGTGTGTTCTGCATACATGTGTATTGAAGCTTCCCTACAAGCTGTAGGAAGATCATTGATGAACACTGAGAAGAGCAGGGGCCCCAGAACAGAGCCTTGTGGGACATCACAGGTGATATCCAAGGAGTTAGAGCCTGAGACAGACACATGTTGGGATCTACTTTTATAGGTAGGAATGAAACCAGTTTAAAGCATGCTTCCCTATTCCTGAGCTCTGGAGTTCATTTTGTTTTGGTCGTGCGACGGCTGGGTCACGTGAGCGGTTCAGCCAATGAGGGACGTACTTGTTTTGTGATGTCACGGCCACACCCTCCCGTCAGGTCTTCCGCCCCCATCCTAAAGGCCACACCATGCGCTCTGTCCTGCACGTCGGCTCTATCCGAGGCCTTAGAAGTACTCAAGAACAGAAAACATTTGAACTCAAAATGTTAATACACTTTGACACTGAAACAAGGGGACTTAAAGCTGCAGTTAAAGCAATATCCTACGTACGTGTTTCTTTTAATGAATCGGTTCTGTACTATGAGAAAATACTTGTGGCGCTTTTTTGGGGAGAGGAAAACAATTTTTAAGGACTTTTTTTATGTATTCTAATGTAACAAGCATTTTTGTTTCTATAGCAACCATTTACAAAGTCACATTCCCTTTTGCCCTCTCTCTAGCAGTGCACCTATTGTATCGAGTGCCTGCCCACATGATCTTTCACACAGAACTTTGCATCTTGGGTAATCTTCTGCAGGCCTAATAATGATTTTAAAGAACCCTAAGCCGAATCTTCAGTGAACAGGAGAACGGAGCGATCGGCAACTTAGCTCAGGGGAGAGCAACTTTTGGAGCCTCGCCCCCCCCGTCACTTGTTTGGCGGAGTTAAATGATGCCGCGGGGTCATGTGACCCTGTTGCAATGGAGACGGATGTGTGCTGTCACTCCGCATGACACCACGCCGCGTTGCCATGGCGACGCACCACAGCAACTCTTCTGTATTGATGGTCCTGAGAACTAGACTCCAGTAAAAGAAAATGAAGGGAAAAACAGGGGAGGGGGAGAGGGAGAAAAGAGGGGGGTGGTGGGAGGGGGTCGGGTTCCCCTCCCTCTCATGGCGGCGCTTCCTCACACCCATCTGGCGGTCCATCATGATTGCCTCTATTGGGGAGAGAATATAGGCGATACGTTCAATGGGTCAGCCAGGGTTCCCATATAGTATAGAACCTCTCCGTCGAGTGGTTGAGGAATGCGGTCAATTTTTCCATTAACATTACCTCGTTCAGTCTCTTACTCACAGATTACTCCGTGGGGGGAGATATCTTCTTCCAAGAGGACGCCACTGAGCATCTTGCTGCTGTTAAAATGAAGGAGATTAATTTCCATACTGGGCGGTCGATTTCGTCGTTCGGCCTGCCCAGTATGTAGGTCAGTGGATCTATAGGGATTGTGAGGTCTGTGACCTCTTTTATTAGGTTTTGAATTGTGAGCCAATATTTCTGAATTTCTGGACATAGCCACCAAATATGGGCCATTTTTGTCCACAGCCTCTCCAGCATAGATCAGAAGCCAGAGGGTAGATTTGTTTCGGTCTCACCGGAGTGAGATACCAGTGGAACATTATCTTACATATGTTTTCCTTGGTTGTGGTGCATACAGAAGTTCCTGATGCCGAGTCCCATATTTCTTCCCAGTCCTCTGAGCATATAATCATGTGTGGCGGGGTTCGCTGGTTTCTCCAATTCAGCGTAAATTTGAGATATAAGGCCTTTTTGGTGTGTCTCCTCCCGACACAGTTTTTCAAACGTTTGTGAGAGGTGGGAATTCTAATGTGGGGGACAGTTTTTGTAGAAAGTCCCGAATTTGGAGGAACTTGAATGTATCCAATTCTGGAATGTCGAATTTGTTGCGTAATTCTTGGAAGCTCAGGAACTTCTTGTCGCTTAGTAGGTCGCCCACCGCTCTGATCCCCTTATTCTTATATTGTTCAAATTGCTTTGTCTCGCAAACTCTGGGTTATTGTACAGCGGAGTGAGTTGTGAGCCGGGGGTCGAAAGCTGAAATTTGGTTTTAGTCTTTTTCCATATGTTCCATGTATGTCCCATTGCCCCTAATTCCGAATGCTATTTTATTTGTATTTTTTTTGAACTGCAGCTTGAACTGCAGCTTTAATGCTGATATGGGGGGGTTTTAACCCACTACCCTAATTTTTTGTAATGTTTCTCCTTGCCTCTGTGTATTTTAAAAATGCTTCTCTTTGCAGACCTATATATTTTGTTTAGTGTTACTCCGTCTTCAAGCCAGCTGTCTGCAGTCGGTATGGGACGTTTGGCCGCAAGCGAAACGGCCCGGCGTCCTGCCGCTACCGCCCGCTCGGACCTGCCAGGTCTGATAAGTGCATGCTTAAATGTGCCGCGCCAGACCGCTACACTGCCTGGCTTGTCGGAGCGGGTACATCGGCCAACTTTAAATGTCCTATGTGGCATATTTAAAGATGGATGGGCTAGGCAGCGTAGTGGTACCGCACGGGACATTTAAACATGCCCTTATCAGACCTGTCGTCTTGGGCATGGCAGACATCGCGTCTCCACTGACTTGGTACAGTCTCCAACACCCACAGTCACGGCTGTAAACCTGACTTTCTTAAGTATATTAGGAGTTCCCACATATACAGTTCAGTCGTTATATCTCGGAATATGAGACGCTCGTCCTGGCACCAATTGTGTTAAGGACTGATGTGTTACTAGGTAACAAACTTCCAGGATTATGAGCAAATGTTTTGGCATTATGTAGGGTTAGGGACCAAAATACCACAGCACTGAAGAGTTTAGGTTGTTACAATATGATACTTTCCTGCTGTATAAAGTCTCATAAAGGTCAAACTAAAACACAGCAAATCTGCATCATAGATGAAATGTCCAAGAAGAGGAATTCGGACAAATATGGGTTAATTGGTCAGCAGTTTCATCCATTAGGGGGCAGTTGCATCCATCAAGGGTCACCTTG
This sequence comes from Ascaphus truei, assembly GCF_040206685.1. Classification (NCBI taxonomy): domain Eukaryota; kingdom Metazoa; phylum Chordata; class Amphibia; order Anura; family Ascaphidae; genus Ascaphus; species Ascaphus truei. Next base: position 16,829,189 of record NC_134483.1, read on the forward strand.
CATCTTACAAACAGCTTTGAGCTGCCCTGTGCCTTCCTGTGTTATTGTTTGACTTGTAGAACCTAAGGTGTAACTGACCTGCACAGAACCGGGCCGGCTGCTCACACTTGGGCTGGTAACTGTAACTGTTGCTCTGCCGGTCAGGACGCCCAGCTTCAGATCTCATTGGTCTTCTCCCCAGGCAAGGCACTACATTGAGGCCCGTCAGCTGCCTTTTAATGCTCCTTCATTACTTTAAGCGCAGGGGGCCATGCCTTGACACCACGGACACGCAGGTCTGTGATTAGCTTTCTGCCTACATTACAGGTCCTCTTTGCCGTTCTATTAAACATTTATCTGACAAACGCCCTCTTTGGGAGTTTGATGCTTTTTACGCAGCTCTGTAAAAAAAAACAAATGAGTCGGCTGCTAGAAGGGGTTGGAAAAACGTCTAAACCCCATAATCTGTAGCTATCACATGAGTATTGAGGTTTAATCTATATGTTTACTTTAATAGTTTTATCAAGTATCTGTCTTAATATATATACGAGTGGGCCCCAGATTATAATCCATTTGGTCATAATTACTGTATTTTATTGTATGTTTATAGCCATGTGCAGTTGATGTTTTTTCTTGGTTATAAAAACTGAAAGGGAACATTGTTAAAATCCTAGCACTAAGCACTTTGCCTCTGGTTTATCTTATCTGCTTCTTGTTACTACTTGAACATCTATTTTGTCTTATAGCTGGTGGACCGTACTTGTGTTCAGATCTATTTTGTTTATTATTTAACATACTTTTAGATTAGAGCACGGGTGCCCAAACTGGGGGGCGTGAGATTTATTTGGGGGGGGGGGAGGGGCGCGGCGGTTGCAGAGGCCCCGCACTCTTTCCCGAGGCATTTAAATTAAATGCCGGGGCATTGAGCGAGGCCTTTGTAACTCAACTTACTGAGATTCAGCTGGCTTCGTGACGTGTCTCCATGGCAACGTTGCGTCACATGACCCCGCTGCACCATTTGACGCCGCACTAAGGTAAGGGGGGGAGAGCCGGCAGGGGGGCGCAGCAACAAAGTTTGCGCACCCCTGGAATAGAGCATTAATAGCATTATCCCTGTTTTTAAGGGTGAACTCCGCCTTCTGGTAAAAAAATAATAATCATCTTCAACATATTCCTTCTACTTGTTAAATCTATTTAATTGTAACATCGGGATGATGAATCTCTATACACTTCTAGCTACGTCTACGAGCATGGGTGCTGGAAACAGATCTGCCTTCCGGGTTTATATATTTTTACCTTATTATGTATGTTGCTGATTTCGTATATCCTGCACCCCCCATTCCAAAACATACCTGTGCTCACATATTAGAGTAACAATTCTCTCCCTCTCTCTCTCCTTTTTTTTTTTTTTTATATATATATATATAGTGTATGTGTATATATATGTGTATATATATGTGTATGTATGTATATATATATATATATATATATATATATATATATATATATATATATATATATATATATATATATATATACGCACTGCATTTTTCATTTTTTAGAAGCGTCCGCCATTGTGAATTTGTGTGACTGGCTGTTTGGGAATTCCCGCCGGGTTTACTGCCCTGTTGATCAGTGTTGCAGTCTCCGGTGCTATTTCCCACTGTATTATTATAATAATAACTTGGGGTTGGTTTGTTCCCCAGCCCGACTGGGATCATGCTGCTCACAAAAGGAAGAGGCTTCCTCCTGAGAAGAAGTCGGTGGTTTACTACCTGAAAGGTAGAGAGGTGAAGACGCAGAATGATTGCAACTACCGCCGGCTGTTAAATGGATATGCCGCTCAGACCCTCCCCAGCCTCCTCAAGGAGAGGGCTTTCCATCTTGGGACCCTCAACAAAGTCTTTGCCTCTCAGTGGCTAAACCATCGGCAAGTGGTGTGTGGAACCAAATGCAATACGGTATGTTCATTTCTCTTCCATTGTTGACGTGTGTGTATATCTTTATTTATATAGCGCCATTGATGTACATAGCGCTTCACAGCAGTAATACACGTGACATAATATAACACACAATGGGAATACGCGCTTCATACATGAAGTAACATTAGGAAAAGGAGTCCCTGCCCCGAAGAGCTTACAATCTAAGTTGAATTTACTTAGGAGCATTGTAGCATGTTAATGTAATGTTAGTGGTGCTAAGGAGTACAGTTTAAGTCCAATGTAGGCAATAAAGGTATTTCTTATTGTTCTGCATAATACTTAGGTCCCTGGTTTATACAAATGCACCTCTTGATCCACAATCTGGGTTCAGTCCTCAGTGCTGCCTCCATGTAGATGGGCTTCACTAAGCTCTGATACAGAGTATCATCGCAAGGCGATCCCACATTAACTTGAATGACAGATAATGCAGGCTCGTGGTGTGATACCCAGTATCGTCGCTTCGTGAATCTCCTCTTAGGCTGCAAACCCGCTGCGGCCGGCGGGGCGCGCGGCCGCGAACCCCCAGACCCTTGCCTGAGTGGTTGCTGCCTCGTTCCGACAGGGTTGACTACGTACTGTGACGCGTCAGCCAGCCGATGCTGCAAGAATCTTGGGAATTTCGGTGTTGACACGTCACGTGGTACGCGAGTCAGCCAATGGGGAGGAGGGGAGGGAAGGAGGGAGGCGCCTTGGGCGGGGAGCAGGGAAGGAGCTGCGTGTTATTAAAGTGTGTGTGTGTGTATATGTATGTGTGTGGGGGGGTGGACGGCACCACGATCAGAGCCCTCCCTCCTCCCCCCTCCCGCCCCTCTCCGGCTCCCGGCTCACTACAGGCCGCATATCGCGGTCTGTGTCTGTCAGCGCCCCGCCTGTCTGCAGTGCGGGCGCGCTGACTGAGGGAGCGGGGCCTTAGCCTATGTATCTATACATCTCAAGGAAGGCGTCCTAATGTGTGTAATGATAAAAGGGCGCATGTAATAGGAAACCCACTTACTGATGCGGAGATGTAAAAAAAAAAACAATTGGTGTTGGACAATTCTAAGAAGCCTATAATAGTGTAGTACCCAAGTAGCATACTTAGTACCCAATAGTGTAGTACCCAAGTAGCATACCAATAATCAATACATTGAAAAATGTCATCAATCCCCATAGGGGAGTAAAAACAAACAACTCTCGGCTGCAATGCAAAATTAAAACATCTGGCACACAAGGCTGATAATGACCGACTGACTGTTTTTAACCCATTAACCCTGTGCTGTACTAGGCCATGGTCAGGCAAACATGTCCCTGCTATTGGTTTACTTTGGTCCTAGCAGGCACTTCCCCTTTAAGCGGCAGGTTGTATCACAACTTCATGCCTTCAAGAATCCAGAGCCCTCCTTGAAAACCAGTCTGCCTTGACATTGCTAAACATTGTTGTCCTCTAGTTTACTTGTATGAGAAAATGAAATGCTGAAATATCTGCTCTTCCCTCGCAGCTGTTTGTGGTGGATGTTCAGACTGGCCAGATAACAAAGATTCCCATCCTGAAAGATCGCGAGACTGCCGTTGTGAGCCAGCAGGGCTGCGGGATCCACGCCATTGAATTAAACCCCTCCAAGACTTTGTTAGCTACAGGAGGGGACAACCCAAACAGCCTCGCAATTTACCGGCTGCCTACCCTGGATCCCATCTGCGTGGGAGATGTGAGTTATTTTTATCTGACGGTTTTTTATTCACTTTTTTTTTTTATTCTTTAAAATATTTTGTTTTAGTTGCTCAGAAAATAAACGGGTGTCCCGCTTACGTTGCCATATTGAAACGATGTAAAATAACAAATAATGTGATCTTGTAAAATGCTTGGCTGTTTTTGAAAAAACAATCCTTAAGCGTAGGTGTCACGTACGGCACACCTGTGAGCACGTGACCTGCATGTGGGATGAGTGTTAATACACAGCTCACAAGAGGTCCCTCTCTTCACCTTCTGCAAAGGTCCTTCAAATGAACAATATCTCCCCTCAATTCGTCACCATATACCATCTATCACGAACAGCACACAAGTGAGCACGTGCCTTAGATATGCAACCAGGGTTAATGCACACGGCTGCTCTAGCCCACTCGCCTTTCTCCTGCGCAAGGTACTTTCAATTAGTTAATGTTAACCCCTTTCTCGATTGCAATCATATCTACTCACTGTCACACCCAAAAAATATCAAATTAAATTTGCAGTCTCGGGTCCCTGTTTATTAAAGAAAACGTTGCACTTGGCATGCAAAATTCTGTTGTGGCAAAATGTAAGTTAGCTTTTACAAAGCGTGCAGCAGTTCATTCAGAGCCCAAAGCATATACTTATTACAGGTTTATTTGAATATATAAAAATACAGTGCTTTAGATGACATAAAAATATTATTACAAGAACATACAGTTACAATAAATGCAGAACAGTCTCTTTAAAATAAACAGAAATCCCTATACACAACGTTACCATATGTCACGGCGTAGGAAAGATGAGAACTTGCATGTCTGATCCCAAAACACACCCCTGTTGAATTCTGATTTTCAGATTTCCCTGGTGAGACTTTTGTACCATTTCTTCCCCAAACATAAGCCCACCCCTATCATAAATCAGCTCGGGCTGACTTAAGGGAAAAAAAACAACCTTTCTTGACGTTTAAATTTGACTGAATGTAGAAACTCGGAACTTTAATTTCCTGAATACTTCGACAGACGCCATCTTCACGTCTGTGCTCTCCATGTGCCCGTCTGCATCTAATTGGACAGCCTAAGGTCTGTTTTCACAGGAGAAACTGTTATCGGTCTTTGACACCTCTTAATCATGAAGTGTGGTAGAATTTGATGCGTCATATTGCAACAATGCCAAATCTGTACCTGTTGGTATTCAGAATAGGTGTCATCACGTGATATCCACATTTTTAATAAAGTCATCCAATTAAGTGGTGACCTGTTTGTTCTCTCTCACTCTCACTCGTATGTTACGGTTTTCTTTGAGGCTGACCGCCCAGAATCTGGCTGTCGTCTATAGCCTTCTAAAATACAAACATTTCACTTTTAGTGGGCCATCAGAGCCCCCCCCCCCCCATTTAAGTCCTATCTGTAGGTCAGCACAGACAGGACCATCAGAGTAAAGGCGAGAGCTACGTTAAAGCGTAATGTTAAAAATTAACATGGGTGTGCATGTTTACCATTGTGTAATTGAAATCTAATGACCGTCTCATAGTGAGGAACTTTGCATGTTGATTACTCTATGCAGATAAGTAGATGCCCATCAGCGCATTTGTCTACACGGTTTTATTAGCTTTAAAATATATCCTTAATATCAGTGGGGATGAGTACATTATTACAGGCCAATGTAAATGTTATACATGTTGCGTTTACATCCTGATCATGGTTTTAGAAAAAATATTCTTGGCTGGGGGGGCGGGGGGTAAAAATCATATTGAAGTTGCTTAATAACTGTTCTGTGATTGAGTCCTGGCATTATTCAGAGTAGAGTAATCGCTCCGAGATGGGGCATAATAAGTGAGGTTTATATATTGAGATTTTCTCGTCTGTCTCTAATATTTATTTATTTTTTATACATTTGCAACGCTAATTTTCACCTATCTTAAATTCTGGTTGAGGAGGGGAGGGTTGGGTGTTGAGGTGTTAAATATCACTGAGGGCCATGGTTTTATGTTTGACCGACCTTTTTCAATGAAGCTACTGCGGTATCTTTGCAGCCATCCATTAGGCATATGTGCATTAATTTCATTTAAATTCAGTGGCCCCGCATCTTTATTTCTTGAATTCCTGCCTCTTTTCTCTTACTCAATATGCCTGGTGGCTGGAGACGATATACATTTGAATGGAGCTTTATGGTTCCTCGGTACAGGGAAGGGCAGCCACTTCACAGCACACTGAAGAGGACCTGTCTCCACGCTTCCACTTCTGCAGCTTTATGTTCGTCCCTGGAGATGGGATGGAAGTTCAGTTTGCAGTGATGGACGTGAAGATTTTAGCTATAGTATGTACCCCCGCATAAAATTCCATGGGGCCCGATTATGAATACAATGATCACTTAATTATCAAGTTCTCAATCCTAAGAGACGAAAACTGGGTTCACTGATATTTTTAGGAAGGAGAAATAGCCGCATTCTGTGTGTTCAAAGGATCCTCAGATCATTTATTTGTAGTCAAATGAGACCACAAAGTTAACCCTTCCTCAGGTTCCCAAGGGGTAACTTTGTGCCCCGAAATGTTGCTATTCCTGTTCTCCTTTTGAATACAAATTAAAGTATTTGAACACGAAGATTGCGGCTATGTCTCCTCCCTTATCGCTGTAACATGGTGCTGGTTGGGGAATCCCGTCACGGAGATGCTACGCGCCACCGTATACTGTACGGCAAACCATATTGGAACAGGAGTTTTCACTTTCAATTGAAACGAATGCTTTGCTTGGTCTCCGTCTCGATTTTTGTTTTGCTCTCTTTTGTGTTTATAATAGTTTAATTAGTCGAAGTGTTAAATGTGAAACATGAAGGGCGATATTTAGTACTCATTAATTCAGCGGACAGGAAGAAAAGGAACACATAAATTTTTCACAGGACCCACAATTTTTATTTTAATGGTGAATTAATCTTTCTAAGGAAGCAAGTTAGACTAAGTGTTTTCCGTTTAGTTTTTTTGACCTTTTGCTGATAATAACATAACAGAACCAGGAATATCGCGGGCACTCTCTGCAGGACAATAAAGATGTCTGATCTGTCCGTATATCAGTTGTTTTTGTTATTTTGCCGTATTTTTCATGTAATAATTCAAAAAGTTTTTTTAAAGTGGCAATGAAAGCTTTTTTTTTTTTTTTTTTTTACACCGGGCTGAAGCGGGGTTTCTCCGGAGCTGACACCCATTGATTTCAGCTCTGGGGACACCCTGCTTCCCGAGATACTGCAGGCCAATAGGAAGCAGTGACATTTGGCAAGGCTTCCTATTGGCCAGCGTGACACGGGAGCGTTAAACTTTGCAGAGATAATCACGCCTTTTGGATGTCTATTTCAGGGAGCAGGGGGTCCCAGGAGCTGAAATGAATGGGGTTCAGCACCGGCGACCCTGCCCCCCCCCCCCCCCATCCCTCCCTGCTTCGAACCTATGTTAAAAAATAATATAAAGAGCATGAATTGCTACTTTAAAACGTAACAATTTAATCTAACTGTTCTGGGATACTGAATGCGTTCTTTGTTTAAGTGCCGGAAGGCGGGCGGCACACGTGTGGACAGGGGCCCACAGGAAATGAACCGAAGTGGATGTTACACCACTTCCCTTCTGATTACGTTTACAGCGGAACACGGTCTCCCTCTAGAAAACGAGTGTTCAGTGCATGATGCACCGGCTCTTATGACGTGCCCTGGCCCCAGAAGTACCAGCAAGTTTGACGTGCCCCGGTACCACAAGTACTGGCCCGTATGACGCGCCCTGGCCCCAGAAGAACCAGCTCGTATGACACACCCTGGCGCCACAAGTACCGGCCCATGGGACGTGCGCTCTGGCCCCAGGTCTACCGGCCGTGTGACGTGCGCCCTGGCCCCAGAAATCCCGGGCCGGATGACGTGCAGGCCACAGCTCGGGGGCACTTGGGATTTTTTTTAAAAATACGCTCCCTACCACAGCAATAGTATTTTATACTTTCATATGAAAAGTAGGCTGGTATTCCACGGGGCGCCAAACATATGTAAAGGTTTCCACTGTTGATCTAAAGTTGACAACCACTTAAGTAGAGCGATATGCAGCAGCATACAGTAAGTTACAGGAGCACTCTAATCCACTTTGGTTTGCACGTGGAAGCCGACCACCATCTCTTCCTCAATTAAACTCCACGCGTAACTGTTTTTTCTTGCTCACCCAGGATGGACACAAAGACTGGATTTTTTCCATCGCATGGATTAGCGACACCATGGCCGTTTCAGGTAAGGTCATTTTGCTTTTACTCGAGAGACACTCCCTTTGTTTGCTGCCTATCATACACATTTTCAGGGAGGTAAATGTTTTCTCACTAAGAGTAATGCTGTTTTAATTCCTATTTCCATATACTACAGCTAAAACGAGATATTCAAAGCCTACCCAGTCAGCATAGTTTGTAGGAGAGGGGAGCCTGCTGGTGTCTGTTAAATCCGCTCTTGGTTGTGTTTAGGTTCCCGGGATGGCTCGATGGGCCTCTGGGAGGTAACAGAGGAGGTGCTGAGTAAAAGTGATTTGCAACCTGGGATTTCCCGAGTCCCAGTGTATGCTCACATTACCCACAGAGCGCTGAAGGACATCCCCAAAGAGAACAGTAACCCGGATAACTGCAAGGTCCGCGCGCTGGCGTTCAACAACTACAACAAGGTCTGTTCACGGGGCGACGTCACTATACATTTCCTTCCCTATTTCTAACGCACCTAAAATCATCTTCCCTGACTCCCGTGTCCCTATAAAGGGGGGGGTGGCCAACTCCAGTCCTCAAGGGCCACCACCAGGCCAGGTTTTAAGGATATCCCTGGTTCAGCACAGGTGGCTCAGTCAAAGATTGAGCCACTGATTGAGCCCTCTGTGCTGAAGAGCCAACTGAGCTGAAGCAGGGAAATCCTTAAAACTTTACCTGTTGGTGGACCTTGAGAACTGGAGTTGGCCACCCCTGCTCTAAGGCACCTTACAAATCTGAAATATATGAAGTACTTGTGATTTTATGTGTTTTTACCCCTTTAAACCCATAAAGCACATTATTGCTTGTTAGTTCCCCTTGGGTCTCAGTGGAACTTCAGCTGCAGTCCTGCTGCTATCAAAATAAAAAGAACTGTGGCCCTCACAAACATGGCGACTTCCGGTCAGTGAAACGGTATGGAGCAATGCTGAAACCGTCTGGCAGGAATCTTCGTGGCTGCACTTTAATCACATGCCAGGAGCCCAGAGGGTCAGACACTACTTCCCCTGAATGGATTGAAGCTTTCATTTCAAATAAAGTTGTTCTATTTAAAGCAGCAAGCGGTAGTGTCAGCCCTTTGTCCCAGATATTTAACCCTCTCACTGCCGGCGAGGGGCCAGCTGCACCTTGCAGAGAGCGCAGTGTTCTAGGACTAATATAGATGTATATCTTTAGCGCCATCCATGTACATAGCGCATTACAGCAGTCGCACATGTGACACAATAGGAATAAGCGCTCCGTACGTAAAAGTAGACATCAGAAAAAAGGAGTCCCTGTCCCGAAGAGCTTACAGTCTAATTTGGATGCAACCCACCAAGCAACATTCCCTATTCAGATTTCTCACCCTGGTCTACAAATCTCTCCATGGTCTTCAAATCTCTCCATGGTCTTCCCGCCCCGCATCTCCCCTTACCTTTCAGCACTCATCTCTCGCTACACCTCTTCCAGTCCTCTTCGCTCCCTGACTGCCACAACTTTCACTCCCCCCCCCCAGCCTCCTGTACCTCCTCGATTCCGATCATTTGCCTTACTCTCTCCCCTCAACTGGAACAAGCTCCCCCACCACATCCAATCTGCCCCCTCCCTAACTATCTTCAGAAGCCAACTCAAAATTCTCTCCAACACATTCCATGATCCCCCGTTAGCCTCCTATCTCATCCCCTCTCACACCTTCCTAAAGTCTCTCCTAAACCCTCCAAAGTCACCCAATTCAACGATCCAATCGCCACCACTGTCAGACCATCACCATGCCACCGACAAGACTAAATCCAGAGACCTGACCCCAACCCCTGCCCACCAAGCAAGCTCTCAATACACCTAACCCATAACCTGGTCATAATGTTCCCATCCCTACCCACCAACCAAGCAAGCCCTCAATGCATCTAACCCATAACCTGACCATAATGTTCCCACCCCTACCCACCAAACAAGCTCTCAATGCATCTAACCCATAACCTGACCATAATGTTCCCATCCCTACCCACCAACCAAACGAACTCTCAATGCATCTAACCCATAACCTGACCATAATGTTCCCACCCCTACCCACCAAACAAGCTCTCAATGCACCTAACCCATAACATGACCATAATGTTTCCATCCCTACCCACCAAACAAGCTCTCGATGCATCTAACCCATGGCCTGACCATAATGTTCCCACCCCTACCCACCAAACAAGCTCTCAATGCATCTAACCCATAACCTGACCATAATATTTCCATCCCTACCCACCAAGCAAGCCCTCAATGCATCTAACCCATAACCTGACCATAATATTTCCATCCCTACCCACCAAACAAGCTCTCAATGCATCTAACCCATAACCTGACCATAATGTTTCCATCCCTGCCCACCAACCAAGCAAGCTCTCAATGCATCTAACCCATAGCCTTACCATAATGTTCCCAACCCTCCCCACCACAAAGACATCTTGGCAATGACTCTCTGCCCGTAATTATGAAATGTTCCATATGTAACCCCACCATTGTTTTACTAACATGTACAGCGCCCTGGACAAGGGCGCTATATAAATGTTGTAATAAATAACCCCATTGTACAGGATCGGCGTTCCCTTTCCTATGTAATGGTTTCACTTGTATCTGTGTGCACGGACATGTCCTATTCAGACTGTGTTTCCTACAGGAGCTGGGGGCTGTCTCCTTGGATGGCTACTTCCACCTTTGGAAAGCAGAACACACCCTATCAAAGGTTTGTTTTACTAATCTGCGAGTCGTTTCAGAGGTCACTGCTCAACCCTTCATTGCCTGCGGGTGCCAGCATTGCCGAAAACAGTTGCCAGTAGTTCTCCTCTTCCTTATGACATAAGGTTTTTCCCTCTCCCATTTGTATCTTTCTCTGTTGTATCTTTCCCGCTCTCTCTTTCTTGTCTTTCCCTCTTTCTCTCTCATCTTTCATTTAATACCTTAAGATGTCGTCAATTCTTTCTGCGTCTCCAGCATTCTTGCTTTCTCCTCGCGTCAACTGACACTTTCATTCTTCGTCTTAACTGTATAGCTATCTGACTTTATCTGCCACCTGGCTATGTGCGTTATGATACCACCGATGAGCTATAGCTCATGTAGGGAGCGGAGAAAACTTTTTTTTTATATCTATCAAATGGAAATATTACTGTGCTCATTTGCATGTCTTAGACAAGTCTGCAACCCCGCCTTTCACCATTATCACCCAGCACTTACACTGCAGCAAGGCATTCTGGGAAATTACATGGAAATGAGCACACAGTGCCACCTTTTGCTTCAAATCCATATGACATGGGCATACATAGTAAAACACATATGTTGCATTTTCATAATGTTAGTGGATGTATTCGCTCGGTCACTGGACATTTTTAATGTGTGCACCTCTGTGGATGTAACTAAAATGCGTAAAGGAAAAAAATAGCTGGTAGTATTTCCAAAAGTGAATTTGTTCTGCATTCTATAAAGGATGCAGAAAGAAGCACGTGCATTTAGATGCCTGTGACGTTTACAGTAAATCTGTCCAAGTTTTCAGAAAAACCTACATATACACTGAAAATCTGATCCAATTTTACCAGATTGGGGCACAAAATAAGCATGGTGGAATTACTAAAACTAGCATGTTTCATCCGAAAACCATGTATTGTCAATCGTTTCAAACAAACAACAAGTTGATCTACATCTGTCAGCAAGACTATTCTCACGTTGTGTATGCGGCCAACTTATTTTATCCCTCCTATTCTGTTAAGCTGCTTTCCACCAAGCTGCCATACTGCCGAGAGAACGTGTGTCTGGCCTACGGTCAGGAGTGGTCCGTGTATGCGGTGGGGTCACAGGCGCATGTCTCCTTCCTGGATCCCAGACAACCTCCCCAAAACGTTAAATCTGTCTACTGCAGAGAACAAGGCAGTGGTAAGCAACCCCTTTCCTGTATACCCGGTAACCCTGCTGGTGTAGGCATATGTGGTGGGGGTGTGGGGGGGAGTGACCGACCGACCAAAATAGACGCATAGGTGGGAGTATGGATATCTGTGCAAGCAAGGGATGGGAACGCTTAACGAATCATTACATTCAAAATCCTATTTCTTGTCATTTTGTTAATAAATCACTTGTGTAGTATTAAATCATTCTACTTTTTCCCCCTCTCGATGCCCTAAATTAGTTTTAATTTATTAAGCGTCCGTGGGTTATTATAGCATCCAGTAAGAACACCACAGCACTTCCTCTTTTGAAGTAGGTGGCCATACTGTGAAGCCGGGGATGCCAGATCTTCACCGGTACATCGGCAGCTCAGATAATTACATTGCCGTGAATATAGGGAATTGCTTCAGTTATTAGAACAGGCAAAAAAAAAATGGACCACGCAGCAGGAAGAAATGAAGGGGAATATACAGGAGATGAGAACACCTAGTCTACTTGTTCTGTAACTGGGATACATCAGACCCTGTTTAGGATAGCCCAATCTTTTTTTTATTATTTTTAATGCCCTTACTGCAGGAGTTCTCAACTCCAGTCCTCAAGGTTTTCATGATATCCCTGCTTCAGCACAGGTGGCTCAATCAGAGGCTCCGTCAATGACGGAGGCACCTGTGCTAAAGCTGTGATATCCTGAAAACCTGACCTTTTGGGAGGGGGTTGAAGACTGGAGTTGATAACCCCTGCCCTAGACCGTTCCTCTAATCCATGGGTGCGCAAACAGGGGGCCGTGGGATTTTCATGGGGGGGGGGGGGCGGGATGGTTGCAGAGGCCACACTATCTTCCCCAAGGCATTTAAATTAAATGCTGGTGGAGGTGTCAGGCCTCTAACTTCTCTTACCGGCTCTTCGGCGAGGCGTTGCCATGACAACGCGGGGTCAAATGGCAGCACGTCACATGAAGTTGTGAAGCCCAAGACCAGGTAAAGAGGGGGGTTGTGCACCCCTAATCTACCCAAATCCTTCATTTTGTTTACCCATTTGAGTGTAAACCCTGTTGCAGTTTTGTGTCATCTGCAAAACTGCATACTTTCCTCTCCAGACTATTTGCAATGTCACTGAGACACACTAATAAAAAAAGTTATCTAAGCAGGCAGGGCAGGAACGGAAGAATCCGTGTTGGTGACAGTACGGTCAATCACCACTTCAGAGTCGCACCCCATAGTGCTTTGCAAGGAACCATGCAAGGCATTGTGGGAGGCGTGACATCTGAAAGCAGCGGGTTGATTACCAGCTGTACCAGTCTTCGACTGAGCAACTGATTGACCTACGTGCTGAAGCAGGCTCTTCACCTGAGCCACTAATTAAGTCACCTGTGCCGAAGCAGGGATATCCTTAAAGCTGACCTGTTGTGGAGGGTCTTGAGTGAGTTGAGAACCCCTGGTCTAGTGTGACAACTACAATTTTAATGCAGAAAAGTGCAAAATCATGCACTTGGGTCACAAAAATCCAATGGCAGAATAAAGGATTAAAGGCACTATGTCAGAGAAAAGGGAGCTGTGAGTAATTGTGATGTAACAAGGCCATGGGTAGAGCAGCAGGATGCCACGTGGTATAGGGAGAGCTATTCGCAGCAGAGAGAGAGAGAGTGGTGGTGATGCCACTTTATAGATAATTGGTAAGACCTCACCTAGAGGTGTGTTCAGTTCTGGAAACCATATCTGCAGAAGGATGTAAATAAATTAAAAGGTGTGCAAAGGAAAGGTTCTAAAATGGTGCGTGGGCTACAGATCTACATCATAGACCAAAGGGCCTTTAACATGTGCAGCTTGGAGAGGGGGGTGGAGGGGAAGTGTATGATGGACTTTTTCATGTATGTATGTATGTATGTATGTATGTTTCAACAGCGTACCTAGATATTGACTGTATATCCCTTCCTGTTCTGTGCAGGGATTAGGTCAGTCAGCTTCTACGAACACATTATCACTGTGGGAACAGGACAGGGCTCACTCTTGTTTTATGACATCCGAGCCCAGCGGTTTTTGGATGATACATCTGCTGGCTGCCAGAAATCCAAGTCCAAAGGCGACATGTTAAAGTTGACCACCGGAAAAGGCTGGCTGGTGAGTAGAGCATTGTATAAGGCAATAGGAGGCCATATCATTTAACCTGTAGCTCATGTTAGAACATCTCTAAGTATTAATAGTGTTAATCTATTGCAACATGACCGTGTATACTTTGAGTCTTCTAAAGCGGTGGTTATCGGCTTCATTTTGTTCTGTCTTATATGCGTATACATATACACAGTGGTGAGAGAGTTTGTGAACCCTAATGATAATTAAGGAAATTTTATAGTTTCTCTATGATCTATGAATCAAAAGTATTTTTTCTTTAATATCTAATAGGTTTTATATTAACCAATTACATGTCTTTTGAAACAAAATAATGTATGAATTAGACAAATAATTAGTAATTAAGAGTCATGGTATGTGCAAAAGTAAGTGAAACCCTGTTTTAGCAGCTAAATTAAAGGGAACAATTGGAATCGGGTGTTAAAATAATTAGGTAGGTCTTCAGGTGTGAGTTTGGGAGGCCCCACCACAGATACATTTTGTGAGTTTGGCCTTCAGCAGGCGGGTGTGTGGAAACACGTCATGCCACGATCAAAAGAAATCTGAGGACCTCAGAAAAGCAGGTCTTAATGTTCAATCTAGAAAGGTTTACAAAACCATTTCTAAGGATTTGGGGCTCCACCAATCCACTGTCTGACAATCTACAAATGGAGAAAGTTCAAGACCACAGTCATTCTAACCGGGAGTAGTCGTCCTACCAAAATCTCTCAAAAGAACAAACTGAAACATTACAAAAGAATGGCTGCAGAAGAAGAAATTTTACAATGGCCTAGTCAAAGTCCAGACCTAAGCCCGATCGAAATGTTGTGGCAGGACCTGAAGCGAGCTGTCCATGCAAGGAAGCCCTCAAATGTCACTGAGTTGAAGCAATTCTGTAAGGTCAAAATTCCTCAACCAATGTGAGAGACTGACCAGTAGTAAAAGGAAACACTTAGTTGAAGTCATTGCTGCTGAACAGGGTGCCACCAGGTATTAAATCTAATGGTTCACATACTTTCACACATGGAATTTGGATGTGGATAAATAAATGTTGAAAAAGTATCATGTTTTTGCGTCATTTGGTTGATCAGGTTATCTTTATCTATTATTAGTACTTAGATTAAGGTCTAATACCATTTTAGGTTTGACATATGTGAAACTTCTAAGGGGTTCACAAACCTTTGTGTGTGTATATAGATCTATCTTCTGTGGGCACCCACAGAATGAATAATGACCAGTAGAAACCGTGAGTGCTATATGCCCCTTCACCTTTTCCATTAAAACTGAGCATACATACATGCATACCCCGTTTTAAGTACACTCACTTTACGTACACTCGTGAGTACGTACATATTTCCAATTGCACCATACCCCTGAGGAAATAACCGGGCTAAGGGTTTAGCCTGTCAATCTCCGGGTCTCTGGCATTCTTCTCCTTCAAATTTGCAGAAATTTGACATTTATATATTATACCACACCAAGCAGGAATTGGACCCTTGATCGTTTCATATACCAGTCCCCTGCTCTAAGCACGACACCACTGTACGGATGGAAGGTTAACCTCTTTAAAAAAAAAAAAACCCCTATGGTTGTTTGGAAGGTATATTCTAATTGGGTGATGAACTGCACTGTGCAGAATGTTAAGTTTGCTTAAAGAGTTAGATTCGTCACACCCCCCTGGGGTGTAGCAGTTAGAGAATTGCACTAGCATATGAAGCATGAAGGGTTCAATTCCTGCATGGTTTAGTGTAGTACTAATAATAAATATTATTATATACTTTATATAATACACCATGCAGTAATTGTAAAAACAAGGGAATCTACAGTACATAACACATAGTAAGAAAAATCAGCTGACATGAAAGATTTTCTTTCAATAAAGCCTACTGTATTTTGGTTACAAATGCGTTACTTACATCAGTTATGCATGTATATAACGATTGCAGTACAGTACAAGCATCTAAGTGGGGAAAAAAGGGAGTGCTTCACACACTTTCGCTTTACATACATGCTCCGGACCCAGTGCGTACGTTAATGTGGGGTATGCCTGTATACATTATATAGATTTTATGCCTAATTATATCTATTGGTTTATATTTGAAAGATCATTGTTACTAATCCAAGTTTCTTTTTTGTTTTTACATTTTCACAATTTAAAAATAAAGTTGTAAAAAATAAAAATGGCTGCCAATAATGGTGACTAGGTCGGTGCGCATAGGTTTGGGCACAGATTTTATAACTTGGTGTTTTTTATTGCGTCTTCCTGGGGAAACCTGGGTTTGGGAGTGCACCTTCAGTGGAACTAACTCTGCCTCTTGTTATATCACTATCTGTTAGAATCATGATGAAACCTGGCGGAATTACTTCTCGGAGATAGACTCCTGCCCCAACGCGGTTTACACCCACTGCTACGACGCCTCCGGGATGAAACTGTTTGTTGCAGGCGGCCCGCTGCCTTCAGGTCTCCACGGAAACTACGCCGGTCTCTGGAGCTAAACAACCACAAGTCGCAGACGTGCGTGTCATTAACAACTTCACTGCCAGCTGCGGCCTGATTTGCAATGTGTTGAAAGCACTTCTAGTAGGAAAGGGGTTATTATATCTGCTCCAATATTATTATTTTTTAATCCATTTAAAGAAGCTATTTTGGAAGCTGTTTATTGGTCAACTTTCTTTTCTTAAAAACAAAACTGAGCTTTTACGCCCCTGCTTCTTATAAGAAGTTTATTTTATCTCTTAAAATAATTTGACATCTTCTCACCTGCAATCCATATTCATTCATTCCCTTCCCCTATAGTTCCCATTCAAAGCTGCAGTCCCACTGGTTTGCACAATAAATACATGTATTTATTTATTTTTTAGCAAATTTCTCAATTCCCCCTCCCCCCCCCCATATGTAATTTTTTTTCATCGTAAAATCCTCCTCCATTACTATTCTGAGAAAAGATCGAAAGAAAAATAATCTCAGTATTTATTAAATGACCGATGTTCACGCATATTCTCAGAGCTTTTTTATAACTCAACCCTTAGATCATAGGAACTGCTGAAATCTTTTCTCTTTTGCATGGGCTCGTACATTATGGATGTATACACCCCCTGAGAATTGCCACTCTTGTCATTTTTGGAGTCGGGCTTTCAGATCTAAATTTGGGACGTGGTTTAAGATTATCGTAAATTCTGAAGCAAACCCTTCCCAAATGGCAGAGGACAAGTTGCACATGAATGGGGTCTTGCCATTGTCGGGGTCCCTTGCTGAGCAGGGCTGCAGCTTTACACTAAAGCAGTCAGACACCTCTACTTAGCCGTGAGGTAGAAGTCATGTAATATTCCGTGGACAGTCCCAGATTTTCTGTGAAAGTCTTGGGACCTATTACAATGTGTGTATGTATATGTGTGCGTATGTGTGTGTGAAGGGTACTTTTTTGTGTCAAGTAAATAACATGGTAAAAATTACTTGGAGTGAAGACTGTCGTTAACATTATTGAAGAAAAAGCTCTTTATTCATTAGGTCCTGCTTGGAGGACTTATTTTATCATCATTTTTTAAATGTACAAGTCTAGCGACACTGTGTATTGAAAATCAATAAACGGAAAAACAAACTATCATACTATGATATTGTTTCTCTTTATGGCTTCCATGTTTTTTAATAAACGTATGATATCTCTGAGCTGGCAGACTCTGTAAAATAAAAAAAATACACTAAACGGTGAATTTCTATTTATTTTTTTACTAAGTCTTGGATCCAATGAAAATGATAGTATACATTATATGTTAAAACATAATCTCTCGCTGACCTCACCGTAGTGCTTCATTTGGGTGAATGAGATCTCTAAAATATTCAATAAAACTCACAGGGAGGAGAGAGGAAAGTCCTTCCTGACCTCAAATATTGAGAATGGTAACATCCGACATCAGTTTCCCTGGGTAATGACTGCCCTTACTGTAAAGAACCCTTTCCTCCAACCTTAAGGGATGACCCCATGTCGTTTGTACTGTTCTTGGGATGAATAGCTTTTTGCATTGTCCCCAAATATATTTTGTATATAGTTATCATATCAAAACTTAGATGCCTCTTTTCCAATGTAAACAAATCTAATTTACTTGGCGTCTCATAAGTAAGATTTTCCATTTCCTTTATTAATTTGGTGACTTTTCTCTGCACTTTTTCTAGTGGTGCCCAAAACTGTACTCCATATTCATGCATTAACAGGTTTTTTTAAATATCTGTGTGCATAGAAGGCATATTTACTATGGGGCACCCTGCCGACCAGTTCCCAGACCTGAATCGTACTATTCCTAGTTCTGGGGGTCACCCTGTTAGAGATATATTTCAGACAAGAAAAATACCAGCGCTCACACTCAATATAGGTAAAATGGCGATGACACATTGTATACACACTGATAGTTATCTAATGAAACGGTCTCTATAAGCAGGCCATATAACTTGCAATAAGGTGTTAAGAAAAATCAAAAACCAGGTGACGGTGTAGATGGAGTTAACTCCTATGGAAATAACGCAACAAGCAAGGGGGGCAGCTCTTCAAATGATGAACCACATCAGAAAGGAATCTAAAAAAACAAGTGTGCACTTTATAGTGCATACATGTGTAAAAATAGTCATTTTATTAAACGGGACGACAATGCCCACTCACATTCTGTCAGATAAAATCAAACACGTAGAGAGAGATTCAGGTTACCGGAACCGGCTGGTGAAACTCCAATGAGGCAGTTGTAACACGGAGCCTGTGTTATCTTCAATAAAGCCAGGGGAATTCAGGACACAGAAACAATGGCGGACTCACAGTTAGTATCGCCGACTGTTCAAAAAGGACATTTATACAGCATCAGTCCGATCCGGTTCCTATAGTCCAAATCCTAGTCTCGCCTAGAGACATGCCAGTGTGACTCCGGCAATGGAAGAGCATGCTAGCTCATAACCGGCGGGGACTCCTGCACGTTCTACACGTAGCTTGTCAAGATGACGCATGGCCCGACATGTTTCGTCAGCGCTCAGGCTGACTTCATCAGAGAATTAGCACCTCTGTGCACTTACGATTTATAGGCATAAATGCCAGACCCTTGAGCTGAAATCCCCCTTCTCAATTTCAAATATATGGGAAAGAACAAAGAGCTCCTGACATTCACAGTCCTGAAACACTTGCTGCCTAACAGTGGATCACCTGTTGGTCAGAGCTCTTTGTTCTAGTTATGCCTATTAATAGTCTGCAAGTGCATGGAGGAAGTATTCCCCTGATGAATACAACAAGACACCCAATGCTACAGCAATGTGGCAAAACACATAGTTATATACTTCAATGTTAGTATTCTCATGAATAAGGGTCAGTTAGTTAAACCCTTTGGCCAAAGCGTTATAAGGCTGCAGCCACATCACGGCATAACCAGTATGCAGCCACATCACGGCATAACCAGTATGCAGGTCCTAACGCTGCCTGTGAAAATTCTCGTTTACCTCTGCTGGAGGGAGAATGGTCTTAATAGACCTGTCCGCAGGAACATGGAAAAACCTGCTACTTAAAAAGTGGGGTGGGGTGGGGTGAGCTTAAACCCTGGGAGGAGGGGCCACTACCACTGAAGTATTTAACTATGTATTTTGTCACCTTGAATATCTTTGTCTTTTGTATGCATTTGGCCACACGCTATCTTGACAAGCTACGTGTAGAACGTGCAGGAGTCCCCGCAGGTTATGAGCTAGCATGCTCTTCCATTGCCGGAGTCACACTGGCATGTCTCTAGGCGAGACTAGGATTTGGACTATAGGAACCGGATCGGACTGATGCTGTATAAATGTCCTTTTTGGACAGTCGGCGATACTAACTGTGAGTCCGCCATTGTTTCTGTGTCCTGAATTCCCCTGGCTTTATTGAAGATAACACAGGCTCCGTGTTACAACTGCCTCATTGGAGTTTCACCGGCCGGTTCCGGTAACCTGAATCTCTCTCTACGTGTTTGATTTTAGCTGACAGAATGTGAGTGGGCATTGTCGTCCTGTTTTTAATAAAAAATTTATTTTTACACATTTATGCACTATGGATTACGTGCTCTTCTTTTTTTTGTTATATATTTATTTCAAAGATGGCCGCCTGGGTCATCCAGTAGGACAGTGCAATGTCCTGCTCTGCTCTGATGACATTACATTAAGTATAGAAAGCTTCATTAAATGATTTCACTTAGGCCTGTTAAATAAACTGAAGCCATCCCTTCTCCCCCCTTCTGTTGTGATGAATGGGGTGTAAATCTTTGTGAGCGAGGGCTGGCGTCTTGCCTTATTGCAGCAATGTCCACGCTGCTTGTTTTGTGTTCTCTGGAGAGCTCATATCACAGCTTTCTATGGGTGGCTCCGTGGCAATATCTGTACTTGTTATAAAGAAGCAGATTATACCCCCTCCTTTAGGCCGGGTACATGGTACAGCAGGCCGTGCTGAGCAGATGCACTTACCCGCTGCATCTGTAATCAGCGCGGCTTTAGGAGCCGCTTCCGCATGCGTGCGGAGGCTCAGAAAATTTCAGGAGACAGGCAGGTTTGAATTTCTCTTGAAAGCATGCCGCTCACCCCGCTACTAAAACACTTTAAAGAAATACACAATAATGACCCCGCTTGTATCACATTTAAAGGGCTTGAACATATACAAATGAACAGCAGACAAGGAGATAGAGAAAATCATTTATTGAAACGTGAACAGTATTGGATTTACGAAATGCAAACTAGACACCCTATTCGTTTTAATGAACTCATTGAACTTAAACCTTTTTTAAGATAAATCATGTTTATTTTCTTTCTTTTTTCTTCTATGTTCTTCTTTTTATTAAAATAAAATTAATCTCTCATTTTTATAATATATGTATTAGGATTATGTATTGCTTTTTATGTGTGCATTTATTATGTTTAATTAATATATATATTGGCATTTGTGTGTTCTTATTCATTTTCTGTCTGTATACTTAGTGATGGTCTTTGGCAGTGCTGATACTGCTGTGTTACAGTTCCCGTTTTGTATACACTTTGGTAGACCTGTATCACGTGACTATCGCACATGTGACACTGTCAGAGAAAGAGGTAGCATCACTTTAAGTATACAGCTGCCCATCTAAGGGCGTTGGATCTGGCGTCTGAAGGGGCTGTCCTTACTAACTCCCTTTCTTCCATAAATACGCGCGGATGACGCTGTACGTGACCTCCTGATGAAGCACGTGGTGCGAAACGCGTAGAGGTCACGACAGGTCATCCTGCGCGTGTTTGCTGAGAGGCTGAGACGGAGCCTGCCTGAGGCTCTAGTGGTGGCTGTTCTATCTTCCCAGGTGCCGCGATCCGGATCCTGTGCGGTCAGCTGTGGACCCCCACCTTTGCCCTAGTGTAAGTGTCCGTCTCCCCCTGTCAGCGGGTATTTAGTCCTCTATGGTGGTTTTTATTCTAATCCCCTTGGGCTGTTAGTACTTTCTCTGTTTACTTTTACATTGAATGTTTTTTGTTGCATGTGATGTATTTTTCCTAGACATTTTATGTTAAGAGACCATATGTATGGCTTTAATTTCTGGGCATTTTACTTTTACCTTTATCTTTTGAGCTGAGAAGGGGTTGGATCCTCTCAGTCATTTATGTGTTTGTTTTATTAAAATACTGTTATTAACTCCATCCCTTGTGCGCTTCTGTGCTATTTTCTTTCCTAGGTTTGAATTTCTGCGCTGAGGGGAGCGGAGGAGCGGTCACGTGACCGCAAACACCCAATGGGAATGAGGGACTAGCCCCGCCTCACGCCACGCCTCCATCCTGCCCCCAAAGCACGCTCACTGCCTCGCCTGCCAGGACGCAAAAAAGCACCAGCTTGAGCAGGGGAGGCAGAGCAGGAGCACGGCCCGATGCACCATGCCCGAGGCCTTAGGTTGAAAGCAGGGGGTCTCTGGAGCTGAATTGTTAATTTCAGCTCCAGGGACCCCTGCTCCTTGAGATACCTACGTGGGAGTGCCGATAGCCGCTCCGCAAGTTTAAATGTCCCGGTCACTGGTTCCTATTGGCCCTGTGGGACATTTAAGCCGCCATTTTGATAGCCCAGCCAGAACTGCTACTGGCACCCCATAAAGAGGTAAGTATCTCGGGAAGCAGGGGATCCCCAGAACTGAAATTAACCCAGTTCAGCTCCGGAGACCCCCTGTTTCAAACCTATAAACAACAACAAAATGTTTAAAAGAAAGCAGGATTGCTGCTTTAAGTACCATTTAAAAAAACGCAACATATTTGTAATTGCATTAGATACAATCCCGCCCGGTACACGTATTAACCTCATTTTTCAACTCAAAAAGCTCAAGCTGCCTCCACATTACGAAAAACGTTCACCTCTTGCAAACAATGCATTACTGGTCCCTCCAACAGCAAAGTGCTTCATCTGACTGTTTTCCATAAAATAACTTGGGTTTAACATCAAGAAAGAACAATGAACGGAGGGTTTGCCCAGCGCCGCCATGTTGCGCATCTCTTTGCTGTCCCTCTTTCTGATGTCATGCATGACTGCCTGCGACGGAGACCATTCGGTAACTCGGCAGGGATGTTCGAGAAGAGTGAGCTAGTAAAAGTTGTAATGTGAAGTAGTTAAAACCAAGCACGGTGGTGAAAAAGGCATGGATACCTCTGAGTAAAAGGATGCAAAAACCAATGGCATAGGTTGCTGATATAACGCAGCAATACTACATTCCCCCTCCCCCCCTTATTTGTATATGTAAAGCATGTGGCAATGTATAATTCTATATTCTTACCTAAACTGGCAGTTGTTTGGTGCTCCAGTTATAAATCTGTCAAAATCCTGATAGTGTGCCTTATAAAACGGCCGCCTTCTGACTCTATGCTGCAGTCTGTGATATGCTGCAGCTGATATGTAACATTATATTAGTAAGTGTAACACATTGTTGTTACAGCTTTCAGAGTAATAGACAGTCTGCTGTTTGGAACACAGTAACAGATCTGTTTGTGATACTTTGTTGCCAAAGGGCAGAGATCAAAAAGGTGCGTCAGAGCCTGTTTAAAAGAGGAAGTGGATATGACTATCTAAATGGTTGCTGTAGCAACTAAAGGATGATCAGTACATTTAAAATTAAAAATGGCAGGAGTTTAAAAATGCAGACAGTATTATCTAATACTACAAAAATAAACACATAGGATTTTTTACGTTTTGCTGCTTTAAGTAAAATAATGCAAAAAAATGTCTATCAGCATAGGCTACTGGTTTAAGATGGAGTTTCTTTAGCACTGCTGTGTCTGTAGTGTGATATATCTGTGCTGCTAGATAATTACATTGTATCTTCCTGTCACAGGGTCCAAAGTTACATTGATGTCTATATCTGGAGATTGATGCACCATAAATAACAAAGTGGCAACCCACTGTCCTACTTTTTACATTCATGACTTTAAAATACTATAAAAAAAAATAACGAATACTAAAAAATAAAAATGAACCCCTTTGCCTGGGGACTTGCGGCACATTGCGGTGTAGCGGTTAAGGCGTGGCCTGCCTTTAAGGATTTTTACGGTATCCGGTGCACTCCACGTTTGCTATTTCACCCCTGGAAACCTCTCCTTGTCACGTTGTAACTGTTTATCGGCTGTTCTATTCCAGTGAGGGCGCCGACATCATCTGACAGTAATCAAAGCTTAATTTGTACGATTAATTATCCAAAGATTGGGCCACAAAAAAACATAATGTTGCATCATTTGTGAACCCACAGAATTTATCCTGTGTCATGTTTTGGAATTTTTTATTTATATAAGTTCTTGCTTTTCCTTATTACTTTGTGTGTCTGTTTTGTATTAAGGACATCCTATGGTTAGATGACTGTCACGGTAGCCAATGATAGGTTATAATTAAACACACCAAAATATCTCTGAGTTGAATTGAACACGGCTTAGATATGATAAATTAGAGTTTATTCCTTAAATAAGATGAACACACAAGATATACAAATAACAGGCAAAATATACACTTACTTAGGGTTGGAATGGGGATGATGAAGTAATCAGGAACCAGGATTAGCAATTCATCATGCATCAAATAGTTGGTAAACTTGAAGTCACAAAAACACGAACTGAGTATAGGCTGGACACTGGTTTATATGCCATTTCCAGTCTATACCTTATTATTGAGTGTAGGCCATTGGAGAACAATTACCTGCACCCAATCTCTCCTTGCCACCTCACCTGAGGGGCACCTTAACACCCACCCACTGGGTGGATATTATTCTAATTAGGGGGCTTAATTCCTCATCCCCCCTCCCACCAGCCTGGCGTTTTAAAGTCTAATTTGGCCAGGATACCCTTTGTCCAAGATGTGAATTACAACACTTAATCTCAAGTACCCATGTCCTGCATTCTGTTGTGCTTGCATACACAAGCAGGGTGGGGGAGTCTTTGATCAAGAGTTTATGATTGACCATTTGTCTGCTATCCGGATCAATAACATAGCATATGGGCTCTGAGTTTTCATACCAGACCCAAAATACAATTCATAGTTTAATACCTTCACATATTAAAATAATCCGTTCTGCTGGGCCCAGTGGGCTGATACTTGCCAATCCCTCATGCCGGAGGGGATTCTCCAGGGTGGCCAATTTTCAGCTCTCTGCGACCCCCAGAACCGGAGATACACAAATGCAGTTTAAAACACTTTTTAATTTAATACAGGATTCTCCGCTTTAAAATGAATCTATGCTTTTCAGCCTGTTCCCATTGAAATCAATGGGCTCCACCACCATAGGCTTTTAATGGAGCAACTCCGCCGTTGAAGTCAATGGGTTCCGCCGCCATAGACTTTCAATGGGGAAACTCCGCCATTGTAGTCTATGGGGAAAACCATGAATCTTTACAGTTGCCCAAACTCAGTCTGGTTGGTCGGAGAGAGTTGGAAGTGGCCATGCATTCATGCCGGAACCGTGGCTACATGCGACCCAAATCCCAGCCCTCTGGTCCTCCCAGAACCGGAGATATGGACTTACACTTTTTACAGTTTCAGACTTTTTAACGCCATGCGGCTCTCTCCCATTGGAATCAACAATGGCCGGCGCCACCATAGGAAATGCATGGGCGAGCGCCACCATTAGATTCAATGGGACCTCTGTTTAGCCATTAGAGTCAATGGCGCGACCCACTTGTTGAGCTCGACCCTTTACGGGGGTCCTGGATTCTCGGACCCGGTGGTGGTCAAGTGTGGGGAGGCCTAGGAGCTAGGGGCAAAAAGAATTTTATTTCTAGGTGCCCTAGAACCTAAGGTTCCCACGCCAATTGTGGTTGAACTTGAACTCAGTGATAAAGCTCTTTTCAAAGACATTGTATCCGCTCTTGCGGTCTGCGGTTTGGATGGCTGCCAACCTGTTTCTGGAGGTCGGCGTCGAGGAATCCCCATTGAAGTCAATAACCCCATTGACTTACAATGGGAAACCGCCGCTCCTCCTCTTGGACGCCACCTGCTGGTCTTCGCTGGAAACAGGCCCAAAACCGCCAGATCTGCCATTGGAATGCATGGAGCTGCAATGGCGACCTATGGAAGGCTGCAAAATAGAGCCTGAAAAGGCGGGAACCTGGAACAAAGAGCTATAAACACTAAGTTAACCTTAACCCTTTCCCTCCCGCATCAATCCCAGTGTATGTGTGAGTGCAAACACTGGAACAGAAACAATACATTTTTTCAGGGGAATATACATTTGGATTCTGAAGCAGGGTAAAAACACATTACTGGACCGCAGTCCAGTTAACCCCTTGCTTCCCAAGTGAGCGAAGGGGGTTGCCAAATGGGGTGTAACCCCTTTAATACCGGGCCAAACCCCCTCTCCCATGACAATGACATTGACTGAAACACTTCTTAAAAGTCTTTTTTTTTCTTTTTTTAATGGATTTTCTTTTAAAGATGCAGAAATATCTATTTCCTATGTTAAGGCTAAATAATCATATTAACCAATGTGTTTAATATACTTAAGCTGTTAGCATGCATATTAGTTTTCCTTGCACTAATGGGCCTCATATTGGAATGAACGATGAAAGACCATTTTATGTTAATTAATAACAATATATAGTTACATCGCTATATACTTATAGATAAGTAACATAATAATGCACGTCCTATGCCCCATGAGTCTGCGAGGCATACAGTCATAGGGGACATACTGGGATTACTTACATCGTCACATAAATATATGATGTGACTTCGTCTGATATACCCTACACGCTTATGATATACAGTATCCTCATTTCGTCTGTCTCATTTATTTACTATCTGCAGTAGTGTCCACATATTATATCCTTACCAACTATAATTACGCGGGCACTATTTAGCTAATATATTATCCAATGTTATTGATACATATGGTAGTAGCCATCATTATCCAATCCACTATTATTAGCCCTATGGGATTATAGTTCTAGTTGGGTTTATTGGCAAACTATTTTCGCCTTATAAGAATGTGATGTCACAACTGTACCTATGACAGTTAGGTGCTCATAAACCCCTTTATTGCTGTATTTTTAGAGATGTTTTAGAACCTCTGTATACTGGGAAGTATGTCTTCCGTTTGGAATAAAATAACATTTTACTTAGAACCGTTTATTTGTTGCCAACCTTGTTTATAGGCATCCATTTGCCTGTTATAGCAGTGGTTTCCAACCTTTTTTTGGTGAAGGAACCTTATGTGAAATTTTGAGGAACTACAACCCTCTCTAATAGAGCGTCTAAGATCAGATACTAAGGATTAATTTATTACACGCAATAAAATGATGTAGCAGACGTGGGATCCGGTGGGTTAAAACCAGAATCCTACTCACAGCACTGCCACAGATCATGCGCAGGGGTTTTGTGATGAATGGTGACCGGCTGCAGCTCCGTCCGAACACGTGACATCCAGGGCTCTCCTCTGCTCCGCAACCGGAAGTGCGTCGCTCCGAGCGACTCTGGAGCTCTCCTGGAACTGTCAGTCAAACTGCTACCGGAAATGCACTCACAGGGGCGGGTAAAATCGCCGAAATCCCTCTCCCCTGAACTGCTATGGCAAATAGATGCAAGTCCTCTGCCACACTCTACACGTAATAACAAATCTGCCCGACGCGTTTCGTGCGCATGCGCACTTCTTCAGGGGTTATAGATCACTGGACATGAGTTGCTTAAGTACTGACAGAACTGTTGCTATTGGATGGTGGAACCAAAAAGTTAGCATGTTATTGGTCTAAGCAGCTGTCAGTCATGCCCAATATACAATCAGCCTCACTAACACATATACATAACAAACTATCACAACAATGATACAATATTAAAATATACTTAGAAAAATGCAATAAATGAAGTTAACTACTATGGTTTATGTACATACATAATGTTATGAAGCTCCATAATAACTTATTAGTCATAAACTACACGCAACATTAGGATCAATATGGTGGAGTGACATATTAATAATATTATATACACAATTATATTAAAAATCTACATATATGTCAATATATAAATATTATGAATTTGTTTAAAAAATAAATAAATATTTTAAATGATTTAAAAATGATTGTGATAAAAATGATTATTTTAAAAAAGCTCCCAGGTCGAAATCAATGTTCAGGCCGTTAGGAGAGAGGGTCTTCAGCTCATAAATCCAGTATGACTCCCGCCTACTGATCTGATTGAGCTGATCGCCCCCCCTCCAACTAGCCTGCACTGTTTCAATAGCCTGACACTTCAACCCAACCGGATTCCGATTATGATGGGTTAAAAAATGATGTGAAACACTATGTGTAATGAGACCTCTCTTGATATTATATATGTGCTCATACACTCTCTTCTGATAGCACCTCCCTGTACGGCCCACATACTGAAGGCCGCAGGGGCACTGGAGTAGATAGATCACATATGAAGTGTGACAATTAATGTGAGATTTTATATTATAAGTCTTTAAAGTCACATTGGATCTAAACATTTTAGTGTTACAACTATATGAACAAGCAGTGCATTTGGTACATTTAAAGAAACCTTTTTTCGCATTTGTTGACACAGATTTATTATAATCAAGAGGACAACTAGGTGCCAACCGTGTTTTCAAATTGGCTGCTTTAGTAAAAATAATTTTGGGTTTGGCTGGAAGACATTGTGCTAGCGTGTTATCACACAGAAGAATTGGCCAATGTTTATTTATAATCTGACGAATTTTTGGGGCCATTTCGTTATACTGTGTCACGAAGGCCAAACTGCCGTTGAATTCATTATCCCTTGCTGTTTTTTTGTATTCTAGGAGGCTATTTCTATCTATCTGATCTACCTGTTGGGATGCCTCTAGGAGTAGTTTTTCAGAATACTTTCTGACCTTAAATTTATCTTTTAGCTCATTCGCCTGGATTGCATACTCCTCCTGATTGGAGTAGTTGCGCTTCAGGCGAATGAGTTGTCCCTTTGGGATGTTGCGTATCCAGCTAGGATCATGTTGGCTGTCCGCTCGTAGGTAGTTATTTGCCTGTACAGATTTAAAATAGGTCTTAGTATGGATCTTATTGTTTTCCACAGATATATTAAGGTCCAAGAATTCTATGTGATGTTTATTGTGATTAAATGTAAATGAAAGATCCCTATCGTTATCTTAATATATAAAATCGAAAGGTTGGTACTAGCTACGGTGAATCTGATTGGTCCTCAGCCTCTGGCCAATCAGATTGGTGGCTCTATGATGTCACCCGGCTCTATGACGTCACCCAACTCTCTCTCCCTCTCCCCCACCGGCTCCCGGACGGAGGGGAAGCGCGGCGTGGCCCTCCTGCCCCAGCTGCCAATGCTCACTTCCCTCCCCGGCAGGGGGACAGGCAGTGGGCAGGCAGCCTCCAGAAGGACCCCCTTCCTCCTGCAGCTGCCCCGGTAAGATGGCGATGCACAGCGGACAGGTGGGGGGTGGTATTCAGTCAGGAGAGAGGGTGGGAGGGAGTCGGGAGAGAGGGGGGGAGAGAGAGGGAGTCAGGAGAGAGGGGGGAGAGGGAGTCAGGAGAGAGGGGGGAGAGGGAGTCAGGAGAGAGGGGGGGGAGAGGGAGTCAGGAGAGAGGGGGGGGGAGGGAGTCAGGAGAGAGGGGGGGGGGGAGAGGGAGTCAGGAGAGAAGGGGGGGGAAGCCTGAACAGCTGTGAAGAGGGGGGGAAGAGAGTTGAGAGGGAGGATGGGGGAGGCAGAACATTACATCACGGGCAACGCCGGGTATATCAGCTAGTTGTTTAAATAAACAAAAAAAAGTTCTAACTGTTCTGGACTGCCAGACCAAACAAAAATCACGTCATCTATGAAACGGCACCAGAGCACCAGGTGTGCCCCAAGGGGACAGTTGTTCCAAATGTAATCTTCTTCCCAACTGTCCATAAAAATGTTAGCATAACTTGGGGCAAACCTGGTGCCCATCGCCATTCCACATTTCCGGTAGCAGTTTGACTGACAGTTCCAGGAGAGCTCCAGAGTCGCTCGGAGCGACGCACTTCCGGTTGCGGAGCAGAGGAGAGCCCTGGATGTCACGTGTTCGGACGGAGCTGCAGCCGGTCACCATTCATCACAAAACCCCTGCGCATGATCTGTGGCAGTGCTGTAAGTAGGATTCCGGTTTTAACCCACCGGATCCCACGTATGCTACATCATTTTATTGTGTGTAATAAATTAATCCTTAGTATTAGTCAGCCTTGCTTGTTTTATGTAGTGTTTGTCTTGTCTTGTTGGTCCTGCATTTATAGTTATTGCATATTGCACTATGATGTGTTTTCTTTGTTTCTCTCTTACTGCATTATGTTGATGGAGTCCACATATTGAAGCCAAGCTGGGAAGATACATCTACAGCTAATCACTGCTTGAGACTCTTTCATTATTGGACATTTAATTTCTACCCTTGGACTAATTGGCGCCGGTCTGTATTGTCTATTTTTGTCTGTTTCACTAACTGTGTCTTGGAGTTGGTATTACCTGGCAGCCTAGTTTATAATTTAATATTTATTTTTTTTGTGTATGTTCACAACACTTCACTTACACTATCACTTTGATTTCTTTTAGCGCTATATACACCCATTTTTTCTTGTCTAAGATCAGATGCATTGTAAGGAACCCCAACCCTCTCTAATAGCGCGTCTGGGATCAGATGCATTGTAAGGAACCCCAACCCTCTCTAATAGCGTGTCTGAGATCAAATGCATTTTAAGGAACCCCAACCCGCTCTAATAGCGCGTCTGAGATCAAATGCATTTTAAGGAACCCCAACCCGCTCTAATAGCGCGCCTGAGATCAGATGCATTGTAAATTCTTCTGTATTTAGTTCCATTTTCAAAGTACCTGAAAATTGCAGGGCACCCTTTATGGATGCGCTGGGAACCCAAGGGTTCCCAGGAACACCTGTTCAAAACCACTGTGTTATAGTGACTGCATATCTATAATAGTACAAACTGATATACAGTGGCGGTTTATTAAGGCATTGGGTCTTAGGACGTACTATAAGATCCAAATATACATTTATGTGGTAAAGAGTGCAAACTAGGTGGGGGCTTTTTGTGGATCCAACTCTAGGGGCCACTCAATATTTCTAACAATATACAGTCATATGAAAAAGAAAGTACACCCTCTTTGAATTCCATGGTTTTACATATCAGGACATAATAACACTCATCTGTTCGTTAGCAGGTCTTAAAATTAGGTAAATACAACCTCAGATGAACAACAACACATGACATATTACACCGTGTCATGATTTATTTAACAAAAATAAAGCCAAAATGGAGAAGCCATGTGTGAAAAACTAAGTACACCTTATGATTCAATAGCTTGTAGAACCACCATTAGCAGCAAAAACTTGAAGTAATCGTTTTCTGTATGACTATCAGTCTCTCACATCGTTGTGGAGGAATTTTGGCCCACTCTTCTTTACAACATTGCTTCAGTTCATTGAGGTTTGTGGGCATTTGTTTATGCACAGCTCTTTTAAGGTCCCACCACAGCATTTCAATCGGGTTGAGGTCTGGACTTTGACTGGGCCATTGCAACACCTTGATTCTTTTCTTTTTCAGCCATTCTGTTGTAGATTTGCTGGTGTGCTTGGGATCATTGTCCTATTGTATGACCCAATTTCGGCAAAGCTTTAGCTGTCGGACAGATGGCCTCACATTTGACTCTAGAATACTTTGGTATACGGAGGAGTTCATGGTCGACTCAATAACTGCAAGGTTCCCAGGTCCTCTGGCTGCAAAATAAGTCCAAATCATCACCCCTCCACCACCGTGCTTGACAGTTGGTATGAGGTGTTTGTGCTGATATGCTGTGTTTGGTTTTCGCCAAACGTGGCGCTGTGCATTATGGCCAAACATCTCCACTTTGGTCTCGTCTGTCCAGAAGTCTTGTGGTTTGTTCAGATGCAACTTTCCAAACCTAAGCCGTGCTGCCATGTTCTTTTTAGAGAGAAGAGGCTTTCTCCTGACAACCCTTCCAAACAAACCATACTTGTTCAGTCTTTTTCTAATTGTACTGTCATGAACTTTAACATGTAACATGCTAACTGAGGCTTGTAGAGTCTGAGATGTAACTCTTGGGTTTTTTTTACAATTTCTCTGAGCATTGCACGGTATTACCTTGGGGTGAATTTGCTGGGATGTCCACTCCTGGGAAGATTGGCATCTGTCTTGAATGTTTTCCACATTTGAATAATCTTTCTCACTGTAGAATGATGGACTTTAAATTGTTTGGAAATGGCCTTATAACCCTTCCCAGATTGATGGACAGCAACAATTGCT
This sequence comes from Ascaphus truei, assembly GCF_040206685.1. Taxonomy (NCBI): domain Eukaryota; kingdom Metazoa; phylum Chordata; class Amphibia; order Anura; family Ascaphidae; genus Ascaphus; species Ascaphus truei. The sequence continues at coordinate 16,860,852 of NC_134483.1, forward strand.
TCTCTAAGATCATTGCTGATGTCTTTCCTCCTTGGCATTGTGTTAACACACACCTGAATGCTCCCGACCAGCAAAGTGCTAAAACTTCGGCTTTTATAGAGGTGGTCACACTTGCTGATGATTAATTAATCAAGGGCATTTGATTAGCAGCACCTGTCTGCTACTTAGCATCTTAATTCCTACGGAAGCAAAACATACAGGACACCTGCAAGCTCATATTAAACCCCCAAATTAGGTTATTAGGAATGTATATTAGTGTTAGGGACCCTTGAGATGTGGTCTGCCGTGTAGTGGCTCAGGGGCTTACAACACTTTGGCCAAAATGTTAAACTAAAAAAACATTTTATTTAATAGATATCTATACATATATATTTAGGCACTGTACCGTGTATAAGTTTCACTAGATGTGCACTAAGCTCTGTCTGTGTTTCATGTTCTGTCTCTGGTTTTAAATTCCTATGGAAGAGGTAAGGGTGTGCTTAGTTACTCCCCATCTCCCTCCTCCTACTCTCCTCCCCTTTTTTTGTTTTGTGTACCTGGTCCCATTCCTTAAAATATGAAAATAAAACTATCTTTGGAACAAACCCAGAAATCAGCTCGACAGGCACAGTGGAAACCCAGAACTGGCTCAGGCCCATTGCTTATTAAAGCAGAAATACTACATTTCCCCCCTTTTTTCCCCTCCTTATTTTAATATGTAAAGCACGTGACAATGTATAATTCTACATTCTTACCTAAGCTGGCAATCATTTGGGGCTCCTGTTCTAAATCTGTAAAGTTCTGATTGTGTGCCTAACATAATGGCCGCCTTTCAATTTCAATCAATACTTCAGTCATTGTAACTCAGCAGCTACAATGTATTCTTATATTACCTAGGTAGCATGATCTATTGTTACAGTTTACAGCTCAAACTGCTAGGAAGATTGGCAACAAATGATCACAAACAGGAAAGTGTTGCAAAGATCTTGCACTGCTGGGGAGGTGGGCTAAACCTGCTGTAGAAATCAAAGGATGCTCGGTATATTAAAACTCATTAAAGTTGAGCCTTAAGAGTTGAATTAAAAACAACAACAAAAAAGTAACTATTATCTAATACTACCGAACTGATTTATTAGGGGACAGGATGTATTTTCCCAGCAATGAATAATTTCCATAGTTAATGCTATGAGATAATCTGGCTGTGATGCAGTTGAATCTGATCTTGGCCTTGTAGCCCGCACTCGCTGTTATACGAATGGTATTTTGGATGCCATCTCCTCTTCCAACTATGGCAGGCCTGCACAACTCCAGTCCTCGAGGGCCGCAAACAGGCCAGGTTTTCAGGATATCCCTACTTCAGCACAGCTGGCTCAATTAGTGGCTCAGTCATACTGAGCCACGTGTGCTAAAGTGGGGATATCCTGAAAACCAGGCCTGTTTGCGGCTCTCGAGGACTGGAGTTGTGCGGGCCTGAACGATGGCATTGCTATTTCCTTTCTCGCAGTAACCTTTGCTTTTAGATTGCTACAAGCCATTAATGATCACACGTTTGTAAACATGCCTCTTCTCATATTGGGAGCTAATGTCACACTTTCCAGCATCAGTGCGTTGGAGTCTCGCTGATTAAAAATTAAAAACAAAATCCAATATGCAAGGCCAAACTCATTGCCACAATCTCACAGCCGCCAGGTGCTGTACTGCAGCGTGTTGGAAGAAACCTAATGCCCCTGATGTGAGTTTGGTTAAAAATAGAACCTGGCACATCATGACAATGGAGAGAATGCGGCCTTGTAGCGGGAGCGCTGTAATCAGTTTGCAACAGTACGGAGCCCGTGGCTGGAGTCAGACGGGAGAGGGAACTTTAAGATAGATGCATAGATTCCTCTATACTCTGACTGTCGGTGGGGTATAACCGCCACAGTGGGGGCAGCTGTGGTGAGAAGGACGTGTGACTATTTCGGTGGGGCCGGGCTCTGCGGATAGTCACTGGTCCCACTTTGGTTTTTTTTTGGTTTTTAATTCTCTCTGCTGGGTTATCTATCCATATGATCTGATACATTCTAATATGTAATCTGTTTCCCCAATTATGTTTGTTATAATCCATTCTCTTTATCTATATCCCATAAAATTTGCCAAATGAACAGTTTAAAAAAATGTTTTAAATTAGGACATTAAAATGTCGCCTTTGGTGGTTGACATCGCTGCATGTCATTTGGTTTCTGTGAGCCAGCTTTTGCTTTGGAAGTTGGTTATAGGAGGAGAATCTATGCAATGCCCATATTAAAATGATTGATATAAACTCAGTCTGTAAGACACTTGATTAAACCAGTTTATTTGGCACAGTCACAAGCGCAAATAAGAAACGGTCTACTCTAACCATGCATCCTAACGGTGTCCCAATCATTGCATTGACAGCATACCACGTGATGTCATGTCAGCATTTCTTTCAGGAAATGTGGATACTTTGTGATTTTAATCATTAGATCTCATTTACATTATTAGATCAAAATATATAAATATACTGGATAAGACTGTTGAGAGGCAGTTTTCATTCAGACACTTGACAAAGGGCTCTTACGTAAAACATAGGGTTGGTTTGTATGGCTGTACATCAGCTTTCTGAGGGTAAATACTCGGGGGAGAGGTTGAGTACTGATGCAGTAAGTGCAAATGCTGTTGGCATGCGTTTTCTAGTAATAGTTCTCGTTTTGCCTGGGGAGGGGTCTCCCCTCTCAATCCTTGCATGAACTCAATAAGCCCTCACTAAATGCTGCACGCTGCTGTAGTTTCACGAGGTACGCATCATAACAACCTAACCTCATTAGCTTCCTTTACAGGAATATGAAATATTCAGTATATGTGACCTACTCCAGTATATGCAAGAGCGTTTGACAGTGCCACACTGACACTTGCTATACGGAATGCACAAATTGCCATTGTTGGCAAATGTGTCCCTTTTAAAAGCACAACGTTTATTCACATCAGCACACATAGCAACTATTCATTCTCCTAAGGGCTTGTCATATATTATCCTGGTTCTGTTCTTCCCGAATGGCGTCCCTTTTTATAGTAATAATAATAATAGCACTTATAGCGCTACTCGTTTTAAGTAGCGCTTTACAGAGACATTTTGCAGGCACGGGTCCCTGCCCATCTATTTTTTTGGTGCCTGAGGCACACGGGGATAAAGTGACTTGCCCAAGGTCACAAGGAGCCGACACTGGGAATTGAACCAGGTTCCCCTGCTTCACACTCAGTACCAGTCAGTGTCTTTACTCACTGAGCCACTCCTCCCAAACTTGTACACACCAGTTTCCTATCTGTTGTTTCCTTTGGTGCCCAGGTCCAGCAGCCTTACCGAAGGGTACACACTATCTGCAAGGAATCTCTTTAGACCAGCACCCAAACTCAAATGGAAAACTTGCTGACTCCTTATCCTTTTAATTATAATAGATCACAAATGTTGTTACCCAGGTTTAAAAAAAAAACAAAGCTGTAGCAAGAGTAACCCTCCTTGCTTGGCACTAAAAGTGTTTACATGCGCTGACTATATACATAGCTTAGCTCAGTCTCTGCTGGATCCACGTAGCTTGGGCGTGTATGGAGGTGTAATAATGATGCCGTTACTATTATTATCGATAGACAATTCTCTTCTATTCATTCACATTCAGAATATTTACAGGTTGCGTCACACTGTTGCATTGCTTGTACTATTATCCTCCGCTTCCCTAGGTGCCCGTAGCTTAACACCCTAGGGAAGTACCGACACTTGTTTTGAGTTGGGTTCATTGACCTGTCCATAACTTCCTTATGCTCTGTCACTAAGGTGCCCCCAGCAGGCTCTGGCCGACTCAATACTATCCATGGATCCGTGTCCCGGTTCTGTATTCTGACTGCCACTTCTAGGAACGCAAGTGCTAAGGGCAATATGAACCGGACAGTTGAGCCAGTTCCGTCACACCCTGGAATCCCTTTCTTGGAAACCTCTGCAGGGTATATGCCTCCTCTGTTATGAACTACTGTGTTCACCTTGGCCATATCCGCGGGTGCTTTCTGAAGGGACAAGTGTCCCAACTACAACACAATAAATGGGAGCGGATCCGAATTCACTTACTTCTATATACTCAGGAACATATCTACAATAGATACAGTGAGGCGGAGTTCTAGAATGTTCTAGCTGAGTATATATACTCTAGTAGTGACGTGACTGTCTCCAGGCAGAATGTAGGCGTGGCTTAGTTTCTGCCAAGTTACCCTGTATCACTTGATGGGGAGGGAAGTAACTGTGTGACCCCCACAGTTAACCCTCTAAGGTTCTTAACCCTTTAACTACAAGTAGTCCCTAACAGGGAGACTACACAAGCATATAGAAAACCCTTAATAAGGCACATAGTAGCAACAAGCAGCCCTTTCATCAGCCTGCAGCTACTACAGTATGTGCCTTAAGGGTTTTCTATATGCTTGCTACAGCTTTGTTTTATTTATTTATTTATAAAATGTTTTACCAGAAAGTAATACATTCAGAGTTACCTCTCGTGTCCTGGGCACAGAGTTATGATGACAAATACATGGTTACAAATACATAGTTACATTAAAGCTGCAGTTCAGTCTTTTTTTTTTTTTTTATTAATTTTTTTACTTCAATAGTTTTATGTGTGCAATCTCTACTTACCTAAAGAACTGTATAGCTGCCGGTCAATTCGTTCTCCATGTATTGATCGGCGAAATTTGGTGACATCATTAATGAAGGGATATGTTTTTCTTCTGCTTCTGTCATTCAGTGGAAGCTCATGAATATTCATGAGCACTCCTGCACTGACATGTGCTAGAGGGAGGGCAGGGCTGACAAAGGGGTGTGCCAGGGCTTGTGACAGGACATGAAGGGGCAGTGCCTTAGCAAATGCTTGTTAAAATAGAATACAAGAAAATTGGTCTTTCAAAGTTGTTTTTTTTAAAACAGAAAATGCTAAAAGTATTTTTTCTTACTACAGAACTGATTTATTAAAAAACACACACATGCAGGATATTGACTGAACTGCAGCTTTAAGTGAACAGGGTTATAGATTATATACAAGACATTGCAAGGACAGTTACAGATAATATATATTATAGGCGTATGTAACAGTTACAGACCAGATTAAAATGTGAGACGCTTTAGTTTTGAAAGAACTTAGACTGGTGGTGGCTGTGAGAGTCTCTGGTGTTCCAGTTTTGGGTGGCACGGTAAGAGAAGGAGTGGCTGAATACTTTGCTGAACCTTGGGACCATGAACAGTCTTTTGGAGTCAGATCTCAGATGATAAGTGCTGTGTGTGGTAGGGGTGAGGAGTTTGTTCAGATAGACGGGTAGCTTGCCCAGAAAGTATTTGAAGACTCAAGAGATGACCAATCTAGTTCTTTGAGCATTTCGCAGTGATGTGTGTTGTAGTTGCATTGGAGGACAAAACGGCATATTGAATAATCAAGTTTGCTAAGGTGGGTTTGGGGACTGTGGCAGGACGGCCTGTAGCCGAGGTCAGGGAACAGTCCACACGTATAGTTTCAGGATAAATAAAAACGTTCAGTGGCTTTATTTCTCCACAGTAACATAACATGCGGGTACACTGTCCCTTTAACAAAATAAATCCTGCTCCACTTTGGGAGAAAAACTGACTAATAACACAGCAGACCTATCTAGCAGGCTGGCTTGCTAAACCAGAACCAAACCATAAGGGTACTTTAAGCAGTCAGTAAACAAATTAATAATCCTTACTTTAGTTGAAGTAGTCTTTGATGAAATCCCTCTGGCTAGGGGCTCACGCAGCAGTGTGCTTCTCTCTCTCTCTCTCTGGCAGCTACTGCCAGTCACATGATCCTTTATCTACCTTGCTGGCTCTCAGGTGTCAGCTAAAGAGTTCTGATTTCCTAACTTCCACCTGAGTTAACCCTTATGAGTGCTGGATGAAGCACTCAGACATATGTCTCCCAGACGTAACTGATAGGAGTTGACTTCACTCTGTCACAGGGACACCCCCTACAACTCAATATGTTGCTTTGTACAACAATGTAACTACAACACACATCACTGCAAAATGCTCAAAGAACTAGATTGGCTATCGCTTGAGTTCAGACGCAAATTAAATTTTTCCTGTCTGGCCTTCAAATACTTTCTGGACATGCTTCCGGCCTATCAGAACAAGTTCCTCACCCTACAACATGCAGCACTAATCACCTTAGATCTGACTCCAAAATTAACGGTCCCAAAGTACCCACCAGGGATCTGGCCGCTCCTCGTTCTGTGACTATTCCAGTCGTGAGGTGCACAATCTACCAGAGACTCTCAAAACCGCCTCCAGTCTAAGTAATTTCAATACTTCAGCTGCCTCACATTTTAATCTTGTCTGTAAATGTTACATACTACAATAATCATATATTATCTCTAACTGCCCTGACATGTCTCTAAATTGAATGTATAACCCCTGTCCATTTAATGTAACCATGTATTGTCACCATAACTCTGTGCCCAGGACATACAGCTCAACTCCATTATAATACCATCCATTACAACGCGAATCCGCTTATAACGCGGTGTAAGCGCGGCTCCCAATTTTCGTATTTATGAATACTTTACAACACGATTATTGGTGTCTTAAATACTTTATTGTACAATGCATACAATTGTACATTGTTTCTAACGCGATCCGCTTATAACGCGATGTCATTCTTTGGACCCCATACACAGTGTTATAAGGCTAAGTCCCCGCTAGCGCTGATCGGGCTGATCGGGTGGAGCTTGCGGCGGGAACTTACATAAATAGATATATGTAAGTCCCCGCTCACGCGGTGCACATGCACACACGCTCAGCCACGATCGGCGCTTAGGTAAACAAAAAACCTATATTTACCCACGCGCTCAACTACCCGCAATGCCCCCCACCGTCCCCCGCCCGTACAAGCAGGACACCCGGCGCTCATGCTTGGAGCGCTCTCCAAGCATGAGCGCGCTCAGCGCCAGTGGGGACTTAGCCTAAGGGGGTTCAGCTGTACTTGAAAACAAGAGGTAACTCTCAATGTATAATTTTCGGGTAAAACCTTTTATAAATATATACATAGGTAAGAAGAGAATGAAGGCGTCTTCTGACGTCAGAAGGTGTACTATGGCATAAGAGAAATCCGAGGATTGAATACAATACTCACATACAGCCACTTCTCTGTTTGTGCGTGCATCACGCAATGCAGTATTAGTAGAAGAGAAATCCGAGGATTGATGCGGAGCACAGCTGAAGAAGGGGACTAGCGCCAAGATACAAAATTAAAACGGGTATTTATTGAACATGGTAGGGGGAAACAAACACACTCTGACGTGTTTCAGGCTAAAGTGCCCTTTATCAAAGAGTTAGGCCCGGGCCATAGAGGGGGGGAGCCGGGCTGAACCGCGCGGACGCTGAGGCTTGCCTGCAGAAGCTGTGCGATTCCACGCACATACAGGCGAGCCAGCGTCCGCGATCGGAGGTGGGGGGAGACTGAGGGAGGCGGGGCAGTGACGTCGCTGAGCCAATCGCCCGCGACGCACTGACGTAGACGTCACGGCGCCGACGTCACGGCACCGTGACGTTGACGCAGCCCCACTCTCCTTGGAGGTTTTCAGCCGACAGCGCGCTGAAAAACAGCTTGGCGCTCGGCTGAAAACTCCAAAGCCTCAGCACGCCTGCGGACGCTCGCGCGAGCCCCCTCTCAAGGCATCCTCATTGAGGATGCAGGGGCTCAGCACTGAGCGTCCGCACGCCTCAGCACGGCCTATCCTTGTATGGACTCGGCCTTACTCTTTGATAAAGGGCGCTTTAGCCTGAAACACGTCAGAGTGTGTTTGTTTCCCCCTACCATGTTCAATAAATACCCGTTTTAATTTTATATCTTGGCGCTGGTCCCCTTCTTCAGCTGTGCTCCGTATCAATCCTCGGATTTCTCTTCTACTAATACTGCATTGCGTGATGCACGCACAAACAGAGAAGTGGCTGTATGTGAGTATTGTTTCCCCCCTATCCTACAAGGGGAGTTGCTGACCAGAAACAGTGCTGCATGTAAGACAGGTCTGGTGAAGTACTGTGCAAGACTGTTTGACACAACTGCTGACATTTGTCTTCACCTTATGGACATTATATATCATTGAAGTCTTACTGCTATCAAGTGCACTGGGTCCTATATCTCTGACAGCATTATCTCCCATAATAACAAAAGGCTGAACCTGCTGGACAGTATCGTCTTCTTTCAATCTCATTAACTATATTCGTTTGTATGTTGCTATATCAACCAAAGATTGTTCTACCCATTGTGAGGAACAAAGAGTTAAATAAGAGGGGGGGGGGGGGGGACTAATTTATATCTCATCTCCGATCAAATCCCGTATCACACATGCAATTCTCCTCCGCACTTTTAAAGCTTTACACTCTTCTGCCCCTCCTTACATCTCAGCCCTAATTTCTTGTTATGCACCATCCCGACTCTTGCGTTCTGCTCAAGGATGTCTTCTTTCTACCCCCTTTGTATCTAAAGCCCTCTCCCGCCTTAAACCTTTTTCACTGACTGCCCCGCACCCCTGGAATGCCCTTCCCCTCAATACCCGACTAGCACCCTCTCTATCCACCTTTAAGACCCACTTTAAGACACACTTGCTTAAAGAGTTTGCAAGAGAGAACCTGAAATAGGGCTTTTCCTGGAGCGGGGGAAGGAGGAAGAGAGAAAGAGACATGTGTAACCCTTGTTCCCCCTTTCCCCCCCCCCCCGGCACATATGCTATATCTAGGGTGTGTGAGGGCTGGATACATGTGCTCGAGTGGTGCATACCTGCCGGTAACAGGAGGGCCTGAGCTTCCCGCGATGTTGTTGGGGAGACAGGACCAGGCTTCTGGGGTATTTGCCTCATTCGTTTAGTGGTGGTGCAGCGCCTCCATCCTCTATACCTTCCCAGGGTATGGGGTAGGACCTGTATAGAAGAAGTGACCCCTGGTCCCAGGGTGGATGCTCCAGAATCACACAACAGTCTTTAGTAAGATCAGCAATGTCTCTCTTTATTGTATCTAGATGACACACAGCAGCCTTGCAGCATACAGCCGCAACAACAACAGCAATAGCAGTAGCAGCACACACAGAGATCCCAAGGTGTACAGCCTTTCTCCTCTCCTCTCCTCTCCTCTCCTCCAAGAGGTACTCCACAGGATGGTCTGTGAGGGGCCTCAATACCCCAGTGCCCACCTCAGAGGGTCCCGTCTGGGCGGGGGTAGATCCTCCCCATCACCCCCTCATCAGGGTGAGGGGCATTGGTTCCAACGGAGCTCTGCTCACTCGCTGACTATCATAGGCCAGAGTCCTCTTAGTATCTCTCCTGCTCCCAGGAGAGAGCTCGACCCACTCTGCTCTCTTCCAACTCCCAGGACAGACTCGGATGGACTCCCAAGAAGACTAACTGTCACTTACAGGAATCGGCTGCTAAATAGTCTCAGCCCCACCCCTCATGATGTCAGCAGGACCTCCCCTCTGTCTCATGTCTGCAGCAGAGTCAGGGGGCTGCATCTATCACTCAGGGCACGGCTTGAAAGGGGGGAAAACCCATGATTACTACTGGTGCCTGCCCTTAACAGGACTTACCTCAGTAGGAGAAAGATATGTATAGCCTGTGCTGTTTACAGGGGGCTACACATGTAAAGTAGCTTATTTGCATATTCAAATGATCTTATTTCCCAGGTATCAAAAATGGGTTCACGGGTATCTTTCCATTAGTATAGTGTAGCCCTCTTTCTGACGCTCTCGAGAGACTACGGGTACTGCACACACCTGTGGCTCCAGGAGATCTGAGCCTCCGCTAACTGGGAGCCTGGGGTAACACTTTATATTAACGGCAGCGCCTCCACTTACCCAGGATCCCCATCATGTAAGATTCCCCTGGGCAAGAACCATAGCAACACACATATGCTTTGAACTGATTTACTGTAATGCAATAATAACCGTTACTCTTAACTGTGGTAATACACATATCACACCATAACTTGTACTTATTATAACGCTAGTGGCTCGGCCACTCTCCTAATGAGTAATGTCTCTGTCCCCTCACCGCGTGCCCACACACCGTGTCCATGTACTGCAATATGAATATAGGCTCAGTCCTTTGGCCACTCCACTTAGTGTCCCCAAAGAGTGTTCCCTAAGGCGGGATCAGCGCCTGTTGACCGGTGTTGGTGAACTTGTTGTAAATACCTTCCGGTCACTGCGGTTACCGGTAACAGCTTCGAAAAGGATCCGCCGATCCAGCGCAGTTGGTCTGATGTCGCGATGCTCAGCAACCTGGTCCCAGATGACTGCAGCAACCGCAACTCTGCACACTTGTCCCTAGCTGTTTATTCAGTAAGGGGATGATGTGCCTATCACTATAGGGCTTCCCTGCAGTCCGCAACCTACGGTGACTCAGGGAATCTATTTGGGCCCTCAGGGACGATCTAACCTATGCAGGTGGGTCACGGACCCCCTGGACTCACACTACCTCCTTCCCCGCTCCTCCTGTGCCCTCTCTCACCCAGCTCCCTGACACAGTCAAATAACTGCTGCAGCTGCACTGCACACACACTGCCTCTTCTTGTCAGAGCACACAGCACTGCAGCTGTGTCCCTGACAAGACTACACACACCTAAGGCCAGGTCCCTACCTAAGGGGCCTTCCCTAGCACTTACCCACTAACCTAGTGGGGAGTGGGGCCTGCCTGGGGTGACCTGACCTAGTGTAAGAGCCACTTGCTCCTTACACCATTCCTCCCCCTTCCTGCTCCCAGCTCCAACTGCCATTCTGCAAACCCCGCGAAAAGTATCTATCTCTCCTCCCTGGAATCCTGGAGCCTTATTGGCTGCTATGAGGCACCTGGTGCCTGCCTCCCTTGGCCTCATGGGAATTGTAGTCCCGTGGAGGCCTCTAATCAATTGGGGCCGCGTGCGTGATTCCTCTGCGCATGCGCGACTTCCTAATGGCAGCCGCAACTCCCGCACTTCACTGCGCATGCGTGACCACTGCGCATGCGCGCGCAAACCATCATGGCGGCCCCGCTAGCCGGGTGCGCCGCCGAGCCTCCTGAGGCTCGGAACGCTCCCTGCTCCGGCCCCCACCTTTGCTGTGTGCCGGCGGGTTCGTCGCTGGCTCCGGCGGCACCCGCGACCGCTCGGCATGCATGGAGGGGGGTCTCTAAGAGCCGCAGGGGATGGGGGCTACAATAGACTAGTATATTGGATGGTATATAAGTTAATTGGTACCTAAATAGGTAGGCTTGCAAATTCTCGGGGGGGGGGGAGTAAGATTGTTGCTAATTCTGGAGCAATACAACATGTCACAGCTTTGCAGAAATGCACAATACAAATCCGTAAACAAGTGTGAAAAAAATAGAAAAAATGTGGACACAATTGCACACATCTAATACAAAACCAACAAGACTAATGCATTTAAATTTTCAGTTGGAGAAAATAGGTGTGTTTGTTGTTTTGCACACGACACTGACATCCCATTAGTACTCAACAGCTGGGGAAGAATGCTCCAGAAAAGCAGTGTTTCATGTTTGGAACTACTGAGCGAAATGAGCAATGCTGGTTACTTATGGCAGAGAACTGATACATATGGCTATAGAGTTGCGGTGTGGCCAACTCCAGTCCTCAAGACACCCCAACAGGTCAGGTTTTAAAGGATATCCTAGCTTCAGCACAGGTAGCTCAAACAGTGGCTCAGTCGACTGAGCCACTGATTGAGCCACCTGTGCTGAAGCAGGTTCTGATTGAGCCACCTGTGCTGAAGCAGGGACTGAGACAACTGTGCTGAAGCAGGGATATCCTGAAACCCTGACATGTTGGGGGATCTTGATGACTGGAGTTGGACACACGCTGCTTTAATATACTTCAAACTCATTCTTTTAATACTTACACAGAAGAGGTCCCAAAAATCAATACTGGGATTACCCACCAAAATGAGACCTGTTGACCACCAGCGCCATCATATAGTCACCCACCACAAAAGACTACTACTTTGAGAAGGTACTGGACCATTGGCTGTAACTGGGATAGTGAGGAGGAATCCACAGAAAACCAGCACTGACTGCTCTCATGGGGGAGGGGAAGGGGTGTCTACCAAGATGGATGTCAGAGACGGGAAGTGTATAGAAAACCTCATCATCATTATGAAGTGAAGAATAGTCATTTACATGCTGCTCTAGAGTCTGCTTTTTCTGAAGTGCCTCCATAAGCAGGGTGATTGGCTTCCCTTGGTACGAACAGCGCTCTGAGCATACCGAAAACATTTTCCTTTAAGAAGCGCCCCCTATAATATAAAACCCATACAGCTGCATTCTAAGCCCTGTTGCTAAGCAACAAGCTGAGCTCTTTTGGTTCTGCCAAATGATTTAATAGGAGATGTACATTTTGCGTGATAAATATTTAAGGCTGATTTCAAATATTACTGGGGATAAATGAAGATAAGAAATAAACCAAAGAGCTGCAGCAAATCAAAAAATATTATGCAAATCGAGCTGACCGTAATAAAGATGGCGGCAGCATGTACAGTATGTTGGGCAAATTAAGTCAGGAAATAAAAGTGAATATGGCTTACTAGACAATGACGCATTGTCACTTGCTTTAATAATTTTGTTATTTGGGTGCCCCATTTGTTATGTTACTGTACATCGTTACATCATTACATAGTAGATAGATGAGGTTGAAAAAAGACATATGTCTATCAAGTTCAACCTATGCTAAATTTAGACAACAGATACTTATCCTATATTTGTGAGCACCCTTATTCTCCCCCCTACTCCTCCCCCTTAAGGGAGATCTGCTCTTCTGGGATAAGTGCCACATGTTCCCGGTGTGGTGGTGCATACCTGTAGGCTCACAGCAGACTGAGTGCTCCGCAGATGGTATAGTGAGGTTCAATAGGACAGGTTCTTAGCTCAGATCTTCCGGTCCAGCGCTTCCATCTTGCAGGGCTCCTGCCAGGGACAGTTGTTCTCCCCACATGCCCTCCTTTTCTATAAACACATGTGGGCAGATGATAATACAACCAGTATTTATTGAGATATTCACAACCACTCCATTCTCTTACTTCCCTGGATTAGACCCAAGGAGCTTGAGGCCCCAATAGCCCATCCTTGACCCGCTTATGGGGCCAGGTGGAATAGCTCCCACTCCACAGAGGGAGATGACAGAACCACCACAATTTAGTGGAGTGCCAGCTTTTATACCTCGGGAGGGGTTTGTAACCCTGCCCCATAACAGGGCAGGTCCAGGTACTAACAGGCATCACACCAACTGCATGTGATCCAGTCAGATCCAGGCATGACACTCCAAACTGCCGTTAGGCCTGCATCTGGATAGGGTAAGATTGTATCATATCCAGTCTGCAATTCACATGCTAGGCCTCTGTGCAGGAGTTTAACCCCAACACTGCCTGTTCCTATCAGGACTTATAATGTTAGGGCCAGGAGAAAGGGTATAGTCAGGGGCACTAGTGAAATATCATCTAATAATATCTCATAAAGGGAAAAATAAATTCCTTCCTGACTCCAGATATTGGTAATCAGATTATTCCCTGGATCAACATCCTTCCCATGTTTACTTATTTGGTATATCCCTGTATACCTTCCCTTTCTAAAAACAGTCCAACCTTTTTTTGAACAAATCTACTGTATTTGCCATCACAGTCTCCATGGGTAATGAATTCCACACTGTAACTGCCCTTACTGTAAAGAACCCTTTCCTTTGTTGCTGGTGAAATCTCCTTTCCACCAACCTTAAGGGATGGCCCAGAGTCCTTTGTACTGCCCGTGGGATGAATAGTTCTTTTGAAAGCTACTTGTATTGTCCCCGAATATATTTATATATAGTTATCATATCCCCTCTTAGATGCCTCTTTTCTAATGTAAATAAATCTAATTTAGCTATCCTCTCCTCATAAATCAGATTTTGACCGTCTGCGCTTTGCCGCAACTGACCACGCCGCCAGCCCCTTCTCTGCTAAGGTAAATCCCTAACCTTAACCCTTACCCTAAAACCCCCTAATAAAACGCTACCCCATACCCTAAAAACCTTAACCTGTTACCCTAAAACCCCTAACATTAACCCTAAAGTTAACCCCCTACCTAAAAGCAGAAACCTCTTAAGATAAACCGCTACCCAAAACCGTTAAATCCCCTAAAGTTAACCCCTACCCTAACCACTAAAAGCCCTAAAGTTACCCCCTACACTAACCACTAAAACCCCTAAAGTTATACCCTACCCTAACCGTTAAAACCCCTAAAGTTAACCCCTACCCTAACCGTTAAAACCCCTAAAGTTAACCCCTACCCTAACCACTAAAACCCCTAAAGATAACCCCTTACCCTAACCGCTAAAACCCCTAAAGTTAACCCCCTACTGTTACTGTGAGGGGGTAACCAGGCTCACTAATAAAGGTCAAGCCCACTTGGTTGCCCCTGATCCATGTTTGGGGCCCTAGAGTGTCAGCTCTTGGGCCTGACTGTTGTATATGTACTGTCATGCATTGTATGTAACATATGCGACAATAAAGAATTGATGTGTCTTTTGCCTTTCCAGGAGTGCTAACCAGTGGAGATTCTCAGGCTATGAATTTCAGAGTGGACTTTGCAGTAAAAGTTTTGTCGGATTGTGCCTAGCTAGTCGGGGTCCAGAGTTGCTGGCCACCCCAAAAATGTATCCGGGAGCCGAGTCAGATTCCCGTGTACATGTAGACACAGACCTCCGGTCAAAGTCCTGGAAAGCAGTTACGCGGCTCACCGCCAGAATGCCATGCTTCAGCACAGACCAGAAAGGTAAAAGGGGGCATAGGGATCCGCGTATCCCGGGTATAGTCAGGGGTCCCTGGTATAGGGGGAGTCCCCCCCAGTATATGCCCAAACACCCGAACCCAGTATAGGGGTTCGGAGTGTCTCCAACCATCCATGAGGTTGTGAGAGTGAAATTATTTCTAAGTCCAGCTTCGGTACAATAAAAGCAACTCCGAAATTTAACCTAAGCGTTATTTGAAGAAACTTTTTAGTAAACTTTTTATAGGAAGGTCTAGCAGCTCTGAAAATTAACATCGTCTTTTCAGTAGATCCTAGGGGACAAGGGATTTAGTATAATTTTGTGAGATTTTTATTAACCTGGTGTAAAAGTATATATGTTTTATGCACTGTATATGAGCTGGGGAATTTCCAAGTCCCTGGTTCCGAGAGACCAGATGGCCACCACGCCAGTGGCTTGGTGCCACTGAGTCTGCTCGGGTCCCGGACTTGAAAGTCTCAGAGATACCAAGGTATTAGGGTGGGCGGAGTACCAGAGTTATACTTGAGTACCCATGTCCTGGCATGAATAAGGGCTATCCGGCAAGCATTTGCCCAACCCCAGACTCTGAGGAGCCTAGCTAAGTGGATGGGTTCAATATGCTAAGTGGCAAAGATGCCAGGCCTGTGATGCCTGCTAGCGAGTGGGTAAAGCGGGTGATCGTGTGAAGGCACTCCTGATCCTACTACCGGTAATTGGGGAACCTTTCCAGAGGGTAGCTATGGACATAGTGGGACCCCTCATGATCTCCAGTTGGTCTGGCAAGTGCTACATTCTCACGGTGGTGGATTTTGCCACCAAGTACCCTGAGGCTGTAGCACTTGCCACCATCGATGCTAGGGCAGTAGCAAAGGCATTGTTAGTCATCTTCACTAGAGTAGGTTCCAATAATGAGATTCTAACCGATCAAGGGTCACAATTCATGAGTGAATTGTTACAGTGTCTCTGGGAAGCGTGCGGGATGAAGCACCAGTGCACAACCCCTTACCACCCCCAGGGTTATGTGAGAGGTTCAATGGGACTCTGAAGCAGATGCTTTGAACGTTTATAGAGGCTGAAGGAAAAGATTGGGAGATTCATTTGCAGCACTTGCTTTTTGCCTACCGCGAGGTACGCAAGAATCTACCAGGTTCTCTCCCTTCAAGATGCTATATGGTCGCATGGTAAGGGACCTCTTGACTTATTCCGTGAGGGATGGAAAGGGGAGACTACCAATACGGATGCATCTGTGCTTCAGTACGTGGTAGATCGTAGACCAAGCAGGAGACTTGGTATGACCAAAATGCCTGTAGCAGATCATTCATCCCAGGACAGCAGGTACTTGTTCTGAAGCCCACTCGGCAGAACAAATTAATGGCTGCCTGGTCTGGAACGTACACAGTTCTCAGGAAGATGAATGAGTGCAACTATGTTGTACAGTTAGATGGGGAGACAGGTAGAAATAGGACTAATCATATCAATATGCTTAAGGAATATTTTACACAGAATGTGGCATCAGTGTTGGCTATCTGTAGCCCACCGATAGGGGACCCGGCGAGTAATGCCCTGCCTAACTTCTTAGGAGAATCTACCCTTATTCTGATGATGAGGATGGCCCCTACGTGGCCCTAGCAAAAGGGCAGCAGCCAGAGGACTATTTTTTTCAACGAGCCAAGGAACTGCAGCAGCAAGCAATGCGCTGTGGTCACAAGAAAAATACAGGAGTTTTTCTTAGCAAGTGCACATTCAGTACAACTGATGTTTCAAAACATACCAAAGAAAAGAAGAAAAAGGAAAGGTCTAAAGTGACGCCTGTGAGAGCTACAAAGTCTGCAAGCAAAGTTTGCCCACCTGTAGAACTACCAGCTGGGGTTCTAGCGAATACAGTGAAAACAGCTGCAATAGCGCCTCCTGAGGTCAGGAAGAAAAATACACCTGATACCACCAAAATGGAGGACAAGATGCAGCATCCTGTAAGAACCCTACCCCACAGAAGAGTGACCCTTCTGTTCCTATGAGGATGAAGATATCTCTTATGGGGAAGCCGAAACGAGACACACCCACAAAACACCCCTACGATGGTGGACGTGCCTAAACTCGGTATGCACCGAACAAACAGGTCTCTATGACCCCAAAAATTCCTGCCAGCTAATGCAATTGCAAGAAAAGCATGGAGGATGCTGTGAAACTGCTGAAGTTTCAAACCTAGAAGGAGACCCCAGTACCCCTGATGGAACGGACTTGTCCAAAGTAAAAAGGCGGAAAAAGAGGAGAGTAATCTCCAATTGCCATGGAAGGATAAGACCCGTCCGCAGATTCCGCGGAGGAAAAGGGGGGCCGAGATGCCCTGCAGTTTAGAGGAAATGGAGAATTCGTCCCGCGGATGATCGAATATCCAGAGGGCCCAAGGCAGAAGTCGTGTACCCCAAAGAAGTGTCTGTCTGGTGCTGACAGTAAGAAACCCTCAAACTATATCAGGGACGTGGAGCCGGAACCAATGAGTGACGATCCCTTAACCAGCCCTGAAGATGCCCTGCAAAATGCCAGGCATGACTGTGATCTGCTCCGAGAACAATTGAAACTGGAGAGGGAAAATAATGCTGAGCTACAGAAGACTGTTCTCGCAATGTACTCTGAATCCGGGACCGAATTGGAGGATCTAAGCATAGATCTAGATACAGCAAACGCTGTACTATTACCGCCATGGATGAAAAGCAGAGCCAATATGATAGAATGATTGCTAATCTGAAAAAGAAGTATGAGGAGACACTGAAAGAGATTACAGTCTCTCAGCAAGAGGTTCGCAATTGCCATAGAGAGGTGGAAGTCTCTCAGAATGAGGTTCACACTCTCCACATAGAACACCTCACACCAGTAGGGCAACACTGTCCAGACAGAGGTGGACATATCGCAGAATGAGGTTCATACTCTTCACATAACACTGGATGCCTCACACCAAGCGATCAGCAGTTACCGCACAGAACTGGAAGTCTCTAAAAAAGAACTTCACAGTCTCGCTGAGGAGATGGACATCTCTCAAAAAGCTATCCTTAGTCTTAGTATGGATCTTAAAGTCTCTCAAAAGGAACTTCTTAGTCTCGATGAGTGTCACGGTAACTTGTGATAGGATATAATATACACCAAATATCTGTGTTGAATTGAACACGACTTAGATATAATAAATATAGTTTATTCCTTAAAGAAGGAGAACACAGGGGGCGTGTCCAGGATGCCGATGAGAACGGTCGTGTAGGAGAGGAGCTCCACAGACCCTGACATAAAACCAGCTGAATAAGCGCTTTCCCCCCCCTAAAAAAACTCGCAGTTACTGCTACAAACCTCCCTAATACCTTCAGCAGCAAGAATGGCGAGCAAACCGAAAACCCAAACCACCCCGGGAGTCGCAAAATTCTTCTCCCCCTCACAGAAGAGCTCAGAGGCCACTTCAAGATCCCAAGATGGCGCCGGCTCCGCAAGCGCACGTGGGACCAAGCAGACGACAACCGAGCGAAACAGCACGGCAACACCCCCCCCCCACCAGAGGAAGAGCTCACGACAGCATTCATGCAGGAGATGATCTCCACAATGCTAAATAAGCTCCACACCTCACTGCAGGCTGACCTGCGGGCCGCGGTAAGAGAACTCAAGCTGGAAATAACGGGCCTCACGGAGGAGCGCACCACGGCCCTAGAAATCAAGATGGCCGACACCACGCAGTCCCAGAAGGAGGCAGCAAACGAAATATACCGTCTAGGCGCAGAAGTAAGCAGCCTGAGAGACAGTCTTGAAGACCAGGAGAACCGCGACAGACGTCAGAATATCAGAATTCGGGGTATCCCAGAAGCGGTTCTACCTGGTCAACTCAAGCCATATCTCCAAGACTTCTTTAACTCAATGTGCACAGACCTCACGCAAAAAGACATGGAGATGGACAGAGCTCATCGTGCCCTGGGCCCACGGTCTGAAGACCCTAACCGGTCAAGGGACGTAATAGCCCGTCTCCACAGATATTCTGTAAAAGAACAAATAATGGAGGCATGCCGAGCCCGGGAGACTATCAAGTTTAAAGATGTCCACCTCTAAATATATAATGATTTGTCCAAACGCACGGTACTCCGGCGCAAATAAATGCAGCCACTGACATCCCTGCTCCGCGAGAAGGAGATCAAGTACAAATGGGGATTCCCATTTAAGCTTTCAGTACAAAGAAATGGCAAATACCTCACAATAAGACACCCGGAGGATATCCCGCGCTTTGCAAAGGCCCTGGATTTGAACCCCCCTGCTGACTGGAACCCGGACCCTCTCAACTCCCAGAGGCAGCATGCAGAGGACCCCCCGATCAGAACATCAGAGAGGTTGGCAGGCCAGAAACAATCGCGGGCCAAATAAGAATCACAGCAGTCAGCCTCCACAGTTACCTCCAAGTTTACCCCCGCACGCAGTTGGATTAAACAACCTAATGACCATAGAGCCCCCCTTAAAGGACACTCCTGCCCCCCGAGGCTACCTAGGCCTGGGTAGGAAAGACACAGAACCCGAAAGCAGAAGAACTGGGAACTCTGAACACAAGCCGCCGGAGCACAACCTAGCGGACGGACTACAAAAGAAAGAGGGACAACTGCCTCCAGGCATCCTCCGACTTACCTAGCCTCACCAACAACCACCGCCCAGGAAAGGAGCCTGACAACACTGCAGAGTCCGGTGCTGGCGGGGACGAGCCGCGGCCTCGGACGGATCTGGGAACGGAGGAGGAGTGAAGGATCCGGGTCCCGCTTGGGCAGATGTATACATCCTTCTTTTGCCATCTCCCTGGGCCCAAACTGCCCGGGCCGGGAGGGGAGAGGACGGGCACACCAAGGCAGAAGCGGCACATGCAGAGCCTGGAAGGCCGCCGCGCAGATCTCCACCTCACGCCCTCCTCTCCCATACCTCCCCCCCCCCCGAGCAGAGAGCAGAGGCCGCCGGTAACAGTGAGTACATTTGCCCCCACAAAGCAACAAGGCCCGCGGAGGCAACACTTAACCGCCCGGGTCAGATCACGCGGCGCCGACGCAGCGCAGAGAGCCGACTTGCCAAAAATGACTCACAGACATGCATATACAAAGACTGCAAACACTGTACAAAGTTTAGAGTTGATTAATGTGATTTATGTTAACCCGTTCCACATATATGTCCCCTCCCCCCCCTACCCCCCCCTACCTCCCCCAATCCCCCCCCCAAACCTCCTCCCCCCCCCCCCCGGGACACTAGGTGCCCCGGCACACGCGGCTATGGCCGCTGAGTTAAGAGGACAAGCCTAGAAGCAGCCATGTTTGGATATCTGGGAACCCACCCAGGGCTAATGTTGTACGTAATATGTTGAAATTCTCACACAGAATGTCCCCAAAGGTCGCAACAACCAAAGTTGAAAAGCTAAGAAAATGAGCATGCAAAAAACACTTTGTAAATAAGGAGAAATGATGTATCCCCTCCCCCTCCTCTGCGCCCCCCCCATCCCTGTAGGCCTCCCCCCCTCTCTGCCCCCCCCTCTCCGCCCCCCTCTCCGCCCCCCTCTCCCTCTCCCCCCCTACATGCTCCCCTCGCCCCACCCCCCCCCCACACACCCACCCTTTCCCACCCACACACCCACCCTTTCCCCCCCCCCCCCACCGGACGCTGAGCAGTTAAGTGTTAATGATCTTGCTAACGACCTTCATAGGACGTACATAACGAACTAAAAAGTAGCTAAGCATAAACCCCTGCGAGCTCACTCAGAGCCAATGTTCTAAGCAATCGGTCCAAATCCCCATAAAAATGTCCCCCAAAAGCTGTGATGAACAAAACTGAAAAGCTGAGAAAATGTTAATGTAAAAGAGTATTGCAATGATAAAATATGATGTACCCCCTCCCCCTTTCCCCGCACGCCCTCCCCCCCCCCCCTCCCAGCATACCTCCCCCCCCTTCCCCTCTCCAACTCCGCCATTGAAGTCAATGGGGAAATCACAATTTTCACATTTGCCCATACTCCGTCTGGTTGATTGGAGAGGGCTGGAAATGGCCATGCAGTCATGCCGGAGCAGCGACTTCATGCGACCAAAATCCCAGCCTTCTGGTACTCACAGAACCGGAGATATGGGTTTTACCTTTACACACTTTCGGACTTAGCCATTTCAAAGCCACGCGCTTTCCTCCATTAGAATCAATATGGCCGGCGCCTCCATAGGAAATGCATGGGCCGGCGCCGCCATAGGATTCAATGGGACTTCCGCTACCATTAGAGTCAATGGCGCACCCTCGTGGTGAGCGCGACCCTTTACGGGGGTCCTTAATTCTCAGACTTGGTGGTGGTCAAGTGTGGGGGTTCCTAGGGTCTAGGGGCAAAAGCATTTTATTCCTGGGTGCCCTAGAACCTAAGCTTCCCACGCCAATTGTATTTGAACTTGAACTAGTGTGATCAAAAGCTCTTTTTTAGATATTGTATCCGCTTCTGCGGTCTGCAGTTTGGATGGCTGCCAACTCGTTCCTGGAGGTCGGCGTCGAGGAATCCCCATTGAAATTAATGGCTCCATTGACTTACAATGGGGAACCGCCGCTCCTCCTCTTGAGCGCCACCCGCAGGTCTTCTACGGAAACGGGCCCAAATCGCCGGAATCTCCATAGGATTGTATTGAGCCCCAATGGCGACCTATGGAGAAACTGTAAAATGGAGCCTGCAAAGGCGGGAACAGGGACAAAGGGCCATAAACACAGAATTAACATTAACCCTTTCCCTCCCGCATAGATCCCAGAGTATGTGTTGGTGCAAACACTGGAATGGGAACAATACATATTCACAGGGGGATACACAGTTGGTGCTGAAGCAGGGGCATAACTATAGTACTGGACATCATTCCAGTTAACCCATCGCCTCCCAGGTGAGAGCAGGGGGTGGCCAAATGGGGTGTAACCCCTTTAATACCGGGCCAAACCCCCTCTCCCATGACACTGAGGAACTGGACATCTCTCAAAAAGAGGTCAGCAGGCTTAGTATGGATCTCAAAGTCTCTCAGAAGGAGCTTCAGACCCTCAACCTAGAGATAGAAGTCTCACACCAGGAGACCGGGAGTCTCAAATCAGAAGCGCGTAAATGGAAGGAGGACTACAAGGAGGCCCTGAATATTACAGAGACTGCAAAAAAAGAAAATACAAAGCTGAAAGAAGAAAATTCTGATTTGACAGACCACGTCAATGAAAAGAAGGAAAAGCTGCATGAGCTACAAAAATTAAAGAAACTATTGGAAGATGAAAAGTTTGGAGCATTGGAGCAACACACACAAGCAGAGCACCTTTTGCAGAACCAACTGTGCGTACACACCTTCAGAATGCTGAGGAGAAGCAGCGATCTCTGCAGGAAAAAAATCTGCAGGCTGCTAAAGAAGTACAAGTGCTGCAGGAACGTTTGATTGCCCAGTGTGTCCCTACAGAGCAGCATGAGAAACTGAAGGCTACCCTGAGCATCACCAGAGCATCGCTAGAGGCTAAGCTTAGAGGCCAGGTGACTCTGTACAAGAGGGAGCACAAGAAGGTCCAGAAACTGAGGGAAGCAGCAGTGGCCCTAATGAAGAAATTCACAGTGCTCCACAAAATAATGAAGGATACATGGAAGCAAGCTCAGAGAAAGCACAGGGAAGAGATAAAGACCCTGAGAGGAGAATTGCAGGATGCACTCAAGAAACAGGGATCTCTCGCGGATTAATTAAACTTGCAGAAAAGCCTAGAAGTGGAAGATCTTGAAAGACTGAGAAATGAGATTACAGTACTGCAGGGAGAGAGAGAATGCAAAGACTTTACGGTCAGTGGTTAAAACCTTGGAGTCTGAAAAGATAACGTTTGAGAAAAAGGTTACAGAATTAAAACAGAGTGAGGCTCTGCGGACCAGTAAAGTATAGGTGTCTCCACTACAGGAAAACGTATTGATCCTGTCCAAGCGTCAGTATCCCACAGCGATTAAAGCCCATGAAGACAAGGGTACAATGAGAGCTGGGGACACCGCTTAACTGCAAAATGAGATTGCAAAGTTTGAACCGCCTGAGCAAGCACTAGCTAAACCTTCAGCTTCCCAACAGGCAACAAACAAAGGTATGAGTGCAGAATCAAAACCGGAAGAATCCTTATCTGATGAAGCTGAAAAGATAGGACGTTCTCTAGAAATGGATGTGGAATCGCAACTCAATTCCAAAGAAGCTGAACTGACAACTGCATTGTGTGGAAAAAGAAGTGCAGAAGGACAGCTTCAAGAGCTGAAAACTCAAATAGCTATTCTTGAATACTCTTTAAGTGATACCATGAAATGCATGAGTCTAGTAGATATAGATTCCGGACATCAGACAGAATTTAAAAGTAAGCTGACAGAGGCTTTGCAAGACCTGAGCAAGGGTTACAAGGAATGGACATTTATGGATAAATTGGATTCCATGGAAAAGATGGCGAGAGAAAGCTATTTGCGTAAATGCTCTACGACTGTCGCCATACAGTCTGTCTACAAAGAGAGGATCGCCTGACGCAGGGGAAATCTCATCACCAAGCGGTCAGTAGAAGGACTGTACTTGGAAAAAGTCCTCCTCGAGCGACTGAGGAGTGCTGACCTCAAGCACATTCTAGAGGAGACACTAATAACCTGGAGAAAGGGCTCCAATCTCATGAGACTTAGGGTTCTCTTCCTCCATCCACTCTCATTAGAGCCACAGAGATATCTCGAGTGAGAGTGGAAGGATGGGCTTCGGCCGTGGTAAGCCCAAGCTTCCCACAAACAGGGGAGGTATGTAACAGGGACTTATCTCTGTTGATGAAACTCTCTTTAAAATCCAGCAGGGATCTGGTTAAATGCAGCAGGCAATTAACCAGACTCCACCTTGCTAATTCTCTTAGAAAAGCTTCCTGTTTCCAACAGGGGAAAGATTCCTTAGCTCACAATGGAGCTGACTAAGGAAAAGAAAGAATGCAGAGATTTCCTTAGCCCACAACGGGCTGACCTAAGGAAAAGAGGGTCTTGATTGCATTCGCAAGACAAGGGGAAAAGACCTTTCTCTATACCTCGACACACAGAGAGTGCCATAGCACATATGGATGCTGACCCAGGAGAACAGAGAGGCCTTCCCCTACAGAAACCCCAGATACAGATAAGAGACTTTCTTTTGGGATTGTTGGGTGTGTGTATATATATATATACACCCTGAGGAAGATCCCCCTGTGGGATCGAAACGTTGGAGTTATGTGCTGTATTTAATACATTTATTTTCATTCACCTGAGTGCTGTCTCCCTTTTTGCTGCTATGCGGTAATGTATACTTTTATATATATATATATATATATATATATATATATATATATATATACATATATATGTATATATGTGTGTGTGTGTGTGTGTGTGTGTGTGTGTGTGCGTGTGTGCGTGTGTGCGTGTGTGCGTGTGTGCGTGTGTGCGTGTGTGCGTGTGCGCGTGCGCGCGTGTGTGTGTGGTGGTAAGCAGCTTAGCTACCGACCCAGTTAGATAGGGCAGGAGTAAAATGTGTAGTGATTTCTCCAAAGTGGAGTAGGTTTTTCTTTTATGTTTGTGTTTGCAGTGTTTAAAGGAACAGGCGCAATAAAGCCTTATTTTAATTTCACCTTAAAAACGGTCTCCATTGCAAACCTCTGCACACATCTCTTACAGTGTGTCTGAGTAAAGTATGTATGAGTAAATCAGCGTATGAGTAGTGTGCAGATTGTGTGTGACTGGGTTTCCATTGTGAAGGGCTGAATTGCACTTTTATGAATATGTGACAAAACTGTGAGAAAGTGAGTTCTTTTTGAGTGTGAATAAATAACTCATCAGCTGGTTTGTAGTGGTGTTGCTCGTGTTATTGAGTTTGTATGTAATGGTGTTGTGTTCAAGTGAGCGAACGATTGAGCAAGTTTTGCGTGAATGTGTATGAGTGAGGGACTCGGCTGTGTGTTTGCACAAGTGACTGGGTCGTTAATGCGATTGGATACATTTTTATGTATATGATGGAGAGGCTATTTTGAGGGTACTTGGCAGTGAGAGTCAGCTCAGTCTGGGGGAGATCAGGCCAGAGGAAAGCTCAGTGTTGAGTTTCATTGATATAGCACAGGAGATTTTGATAGTCATTTGCGGTTGTTTCTTTAGAAAAGTTGGTATGCTTTTTACAGAGATCATTTCCTTTTATAATAAGCTGCTGTGGATTTACTGTGAGAACAGGAAATAATATATAGTGCTGCATATAATATAATAATAATTTGATTTATAAAGCGTTTTTTCCCC
Organism: Ascaphus truei; assembly: GCF_040206685.1. Taxonomy (NCBI): domain Eukaryota; kingdom Metazoa; phylum Chordata; class Amphibia; order Anura; family Ascaphidae; genus Ascaphus; species Ascaphus truei. The sequence continues at coordinate 16,885,934 of NC_134483.1, forward strand.
AATATGACTGGATGCGATTTCTCTTTTTGTTTTAACACAGGATTAAAGCAGGGGGTCTCTGGAGCTGAACCACATTGATTTTAGCTCCGGGGACCCCCTGCTTCCTGAGATACTTACCTCCGAAGGGGGTGCTGGTATCTCTGTATTATTTACTGCTCCCACAGCACTTGGGCCAATAGGAAGCTGCACCGGATTACATCATGGCTTCCTATTGGCCAACAGGGTGCGGGAACTTTGAAAAGTGTCCAGTACGTGATACCTGCTAGCGAGCAGAGTGGCTACCGGCACCCCCTATGGAGGTAAGTATCTCCGGGAGCAGGGGGTCCCCGTAGCTTAAATTAATGGGATACAGCTCTGGAGACGCCCTGCTTCAATTCTTTGCCGGCTTGAATTGCCTCTTTAAAGTTAAACAAAACACACACAAAAAAAACACATTTAAAGCTATAAAAGAAACCAAACTAACTGTTCATGAAATGTCATTAAATATAATGTATAACCCTGTTCATTTAATGTAACCATGTATTGTTAACATAACTCTGTGCCAGGACATACTGTACTTGAAAACTAGAGGTAACTCTCAATGTATTACATACTGGTAAAATATTTTATAAATAAAACACCAGATACTATATATAAATATAGAATGCACAGATTGTTGAATGGAATGATACTGTAAGTTTTGAATGCCGGAGAGGATGTGATCCGCTCAAATGCCTGGGAGTAGAGGTGGGTTTCTGAGCCATTTTTTAAAGATCTTCAGAGAGGCCTCCCAGACCGTACGGGAGAGGGAGTTTCACAGAGTGGGAGCAGCGTGGCTGAAAGCTCGGGCCCCCAAAACAAGTCAGGGAGATTATGGGAACTGTTAGGAGTCCTTCACTTGTGGACCAAAGTTAGTGGGTGGCAGTGTAGGGAATCAGGAGCACTTTCAGAGAGTCGGAACCACACACACACACATGCACACACATGCACACACACGCGCGAAGATCCTGCAACAGACAACACAATAAATGTCACCACAATCACTCCAGTAAGGTCAGAAAATCTAACCCCTGACGGTGCAACTATAATAATAATAATAATAATACCAACAAGAGAATAGCAGCAACAGAAAAGAAAAAGATCCCAGATACAAAAGCACTCAAGCCCCTAAGTGGTAATGAGAGTGAGACAAATACTGAAGTAATTAATACTTATATTTTATTAGATAGTTTGATTAAATTAAATGACTACGAAATAGCGACGAACTACATGTGTAGTAATTTGAACACTCGGATCGACGAGCTCTTTGATCTGCTGTGTGCAATATTTAAGTGCGTACAATGAGTCCACTCCGTGCTGGCACTATCTACCTTATAGATATATGGTGTACTCCACTGGTCAAGTCTTACCGTGTATAGGGCAGTAATGGAAACTAGGTAGTAGTTTTAACCCGCCCCTATACATCAATAGTGAGTAACATTATAGGGTCTCTGGCCAAATGTCTATTTACTGGCTGCATTGCCGCACTCTGCCATAGTAAAACACCTACTGCGTACTCAAGATTGTTGAAACACTTACATAATATCCCATGCTGCTTCCATAAATCCAAGGTAAGTGGTATTCGAAATTGCGCCTATAGGTAGGCTTAGAGAATGGTCAGTGCATACGGTTTCAGGCAGTATTTTCTCTTTCCGCCAGTAGGTGTTTTGTTTGCGCCCTTTATTTGCTATTTTTGTTAAATAGCAGTGCCTGGTTTGTTGGTGGTAGAGGGCGTGGGTGAAGCTTGTAATTGCCCCAGGGTGGGTGGTTAGTCCTTCCGGGAGACTTGCGGGAGGGGTTAATCCATTCATTACCTTAGTGGTTAATACCCCAAAGGTAATTAAGGGTTTAATCTCCTCCCACTACCCGCCACGGAGGCCTTACCACCCTGCGCCAAATACTAGCTTCATAGTTGCTCCAAGGTGGGACGTTAGGTCTCCCTGGAGGGGTTAACCCTACCCGCAAGGCCTAACCACCCACCCTGGGGCAACCCCCCCCCTTCACCCACCCTCTCTTCCACCCCCATCTAGGTCCTCATGCCTTACTGCAATTCCTCCTAAATCCAGCATGATATCCACTATAGCCTTATTAACCTAGGAGATACTTCTGACCAGACTATCATCACATGTCTAAATCTTGTCACTATCTGCCCTATGGCTCACCGCATGCTCCTCGTTAAATCTAACAATTGGACCGATGCCACATCGTTCCCCCCCACATCAGCAGGGGCCCTACCACTTTCCTTACGCAATAACTCGGGCAGCAGTTAGTCCCAATACATCCCCCTACTGCCCACCCAAAACATCTTGGCCAAGTCTGCCCTTATCCCAAACAGCGTTCCCGCTTACCTACGCTCTGCTCGCTTTCCTGCTCAGTGAACATCGGAATCACCGCACAGCCAGACTTCCAGGGGCTATAATACTTCATATTTTATAATGGTTGTATTTCCCTGGTTCCTATGATTTAGGTACACAATCTGTGTTATGCAGTATGTATGTGGAATATGTCTTTAAATTTACTTTTCTTGCACATTTTTTTAATCATGTCTAGAGGTTTTTATTTTTAACTTTTTTTTTTTTGTATATAACTTAGTTGCAACACAGCTAGTTTTTTAATCCACCTTGTTCATGTTTTTCCTTGATATAATAGTACCCTTTATTAAGCATTAGTTTAGTTTAATATAGCTTTATTTCGTTTAAATATGCTTGTCCAGTTAGCAGCAATGTATTTTGTTCTGCTGGAATGGTCAATAAAGCTTTGTTATTGTGTTCCTATGTTTGCCCACATCCAAAATGGCCACACTGCCTTTGGTACTTCCTTTTGCCCTTAGATCGGCACTGAGTCGCTCTGTTATGACGTCATCAGGTTCTGATTTTTGGCGCGAAATGGCCCACAGGTAAGAGGGTATATAATGGATGTTATCACATTGTGTTTTATCCTTGAAAAAGAACGCTGCGACGTTCGAAATGCATTGGATGGGTCTTTTGCCACATTAAAGTGCCCTTTTAATCATTTTTTTGTTCTGGTTTCTTCCTGCTCCGTTTGTGCTGGTGCGCTTTTTGGTCTCCCTTTTCCAGAGGGGCTTGACCTGGGCAAAAACAAATAAAATCAACCACTGAACTCTTTTAACAATTTGTAAAGGGTCTAGTATAAACCTTAGAATGCCCTGATCCCCACCTGCCCAACTTTTTAATAACTACCTCACCTAGGCCTAATCTAGCGACTTCGGATGCCACCCAAATTCTAAAAGAATGGGACTTAATTATCAAGTCCCCAAAACCCGCCTGCTCCGCTCATCTTTTCAGAACCCTTCTAAACTGAAAACATGACACTTCTGTACCATTCTCATGACTCAGAAAGGAAGTAGCACCACTCTGGGGCCTACACTGCCCTTACTCACTCACTTTACAGAACAGATTATACCTCTAACCCCCTTAGGTAAAACCATTTTCCTTTTCGTGCCTGATCCGTTTTAGATCTCCTGATCCTAAACCTCACAGACCCTGCAACCCACTCCTCTCTTTGCACCCCCCCCCCTCTTTCTTTGAGGTACTCACTACGTATCTCACTAATACACATGGCCCTGAAGAAGGCCAGACATAAAGCTACGCCAAATAGCTGCGCCCCTACAATTTTTTTCAGCATTACTGCCAAAATCGGGGGCCCTATCATCCTTGGATTGTTCCCCCTTCTTCCAACCTGTCAATAATCTGCGTATCATGAAATCCTTGGTAAAGTCCCTGTCTCCCTTTAACTTTAAGAAGGAGACGTCTGCTAAAAATGTTGCTATCATTGAGGACCCTTAACATTTTATCCCTGGTTGCCTCTATCCTTATGCCATCAGGTGTTCTTCCCCATCTGCAGGCCCGCCATTAGTCCCAAGCCCTAGTGTATGCCGACCACATATCCAGGGCTACAGAAGCCCTCACTAGCTCCATCACTCCCGAACTGCTTCCGCCACAGTGCTGCGGGCATGGTTCTCCCGTCGTAGCTGCTCCTGGGACCAACTCCCGGAATGCCGTGAACTGAAAACGAGAAAGGGCAGCCGCTATCTTGTTATACAAACCCAGCACATGCTTAGCCTTGAACCATATATTGTAATCTAGGCACTTTAGGACCTGTAACTTCAGTAGCCGGACCACCACCAGAGATGATGCTGTTAGCCCGTGATGTCTGTCTAGAAGATGACCTCTCTCCGGGTATGACAGGTGACCACCCCCAATGGAGAAACTTTCAACCCCGATAACAGGGGAGAGGAAAACAGACCTGCCATTCTGTCCGCCCCCACCTCCTTTTCTATTTACGCCCGCGCTACCCCCATGTGCATCTTAAGTGATTTCAAATTCATTCTACAGAGGGAAACATCCACCTCCCTAAAAGGGATCCAAAACCACTTCTAAAACCTGTCTCTAACAGTTACCCCGCCTCCCTATTCAGGTAGCAACGGAGCTACTGATTGATGTTCACATGTGTCCTCGCTCTTTGCCCCGGCCTCTCCACTTGCTCCTTTCTTAAATCCACCCTTGCCCTTTTAAAAGCACGTGGAAACGGGGTGGCTACCCTCCCAGCCATTGAACTCGTGCTTAAAATGACACCCCGTACACCACTTACACTAGCCCTCATTATACTGTCAGCAAGAACCCCATTACTTATTCCTGGCCGACTGCCCAGCTTGCTTCGAGCTGCCGGCCCTGGACAAAAAGGAGTTAGTTTTAAGCAGCATCATTTTGACCATCCACAGGTCCATAACTTTTACGTCCCACCGCAGCTGTTTCCTAATCGTCTTTTTCTGCCTAAAGTCCCAATCGTACTTCCACCATCCAGGACTCCCATAAAACTTATAGACCTCCCAAATCATATCCACATACTTGAAGAGCGACAAGTAATGCTCCGGCTTCTTCTCCCCTATGTTGCAGGCTAAAATTGCAAAGAAAACAGAAGACAGAGCACACCGCTCACTCAATTATTGTAGTTAATTTATCTTTTTATTTTAATGAGTCATAATTTTGACACAAATGGGTGCTACCTATGTACCATGAGTTAATAGTTTTAACAATTGAATGAAAATTGTGACTACGTCACAAGGTCATTCACAGAAAGTACATTTGTGGTGCACACCACACTAATTTTGTTTAATTTTTATGTGAATATATACAGTGAAAAAACCGTGATGATATTGTGAAAAAATAAAATATATAATAAAAGCTAACACGTGGTGCTGTATTCTCTATTTACTGCTGCCTTGAAATATAACAGTGGCTATCAATACTTCATAGCTGTTGGATATACACACTAATGTGCCGTAATACTGATGATATTATGCCCTCCTGCTTGCTCTTGCAAATTGGGTTCAGATATAAAATTATATCCACAGATGTAGGTAATGAAGTTTTATAACCATAGAACGCATCTATAGATGCCACTGCTAATCACATAGCCAAAATACACAGTTCAAATGGCAACAAATCGCTTCAGAACATCAAATTGAACCATAGCCATTAGAAAACAACATATACATATACCAGGATTGGTATGGGTTAAAGTTACCCTCTGCTTAATAACCGGAAGTGACGCGTCGAGCCGGAGACACCGCTGGAGGAGATCCCCACACTGATATGGTGTAGAGGAAGCCACGTGGAGCCTGGGGAAAAACCTATCCGGGACATCGGCGGTGCGGTGAGCTGCGGCAACCACCCTTACACTCCCTATCACTTATATAGTGACAAAACGCCTGTATTGATTTTAAACATTGTGAGTGCACATTTTTATTATTACATAAAGTTTATCCTTATACCATTGATCTGCACCATGGAGGTCTGTCTTTATCTTTCCATGTACATCTGCTACTGACATCCCAGTCCCAGCTGCTTCCTGTTCATGTCCAGAGAGACCCACCAGACTCCACATATCCCGCCACTGTATTTATCCTACTGACATTCTGTGAGTAGGCAGCACATAGGGGCCAAGCCTCATAATAATATTTCACCCTTGAACACTATTGTCTGCACTTAGTGTGTTCTTTTCTTTGTTGTTTTTTTCCCTACATGCTCCCCCTGGGTTGAGAAAATACGTATTGATCATCTGGGACCAGTCAAGACAGTCCCTTCCAGAGGGTCTGAGCAGGGGGTTACAACTTATATTATATTCTCACTACTGCACTATTTTTAGTCACGATATTCTTTAAGATCACTATATGTGTGTTATATATATTCACTGTATTTTAAGTGATCACTAGTATTTAATTAGCGCCAGTTTTCACCAATCACGTTGACCTTGTGACGTAGTCACAATTTTCATTCAATTGTTAAAACTAAAATTGCAAAGGCCTGCAGCCAGTCCCCCCAAAATTTGGGAGCCTGTTTCCTTTCCCTCTCTTCCTCTTTCTCCTCCTTCTTTTTATCTGACTTTGTCGGATCCTTATAGTCCGGCAATAATGTCAGTACATCAATGTAACCGTTCCTTCACTGATACCGACAGGTGCAACCCCAGCGGACTAGCTAAGGAGAGGTAAGTGTACCTAAAACTAGCATTCTGCACCCCTTCCTCCATCCTCTTGTCCTCCGTTGTTACAATGATCCTACTGCACCCTCCCAACCCGCCGCGCCTCCTGAAGTCCATCCCGCACTTGGCGTGCTTACCATGCCCCCCACTAATCCCCTGTGACCGGACGGAGAAGCGACTACTTCCTCCCCACACTATCTGCCTCCCCCCGCCCATCTCCATCTCTACCTGTGCCCTAAATCTAACCCTCTCCACTTCTAGACCCCCCCCCCTCCAGTGCCCCCAGTCTTGGTGTGACTTACCTTGCCGCCTGTTGCTCTGAGGCCGGCTGCACCCTATTCTGCATTATCTGGCCACCTCGCACTTGAACCCCATCCCACCTCTCCTGCCCTGATTGGTTCAGCGGAGGTCGGGACTGCCGTAGTACTAGCCATTCTCTGCTGTGGTTCCTGTTCCACAGCTTCCTCTTGCCTTGGGTGGCCGCAGGCTCTTGCCTGTCCCTTGCAATGTCCCGTGATGGCGCAGCATTGCAGCGTGCAGCCACACCCCCGCTCCCTCTCTTCATTGTGCGTCCTCTCTCTTCTGCGCTCAACGGTCCAGATCCTGACACCTCTGCCCATGGAGCCCACCTGCTACTAAAGATGGGTAAAAGCATCAAAATCTGTTCCCCAACCTTTATTCTGCAACCGCTCCGTGGTGCGAAATCTGTAGATGGATTTGATCAAGTGCGTGTGGATTTTCCACGGAATCTGCGAGACACTCCTGAGGAAGCCGAACCAATAGACAGGCGAAACGTGTAGAGCTGTACCGCCCACAACGTGACACAGCTGTGGAAGAAGGTGCCCCTGTACTCCACGCATACACCTACGATCTACTGTGACGCTGTGAACGGAAGTGACGACATTGTCCCGCGATCGAAAGTTAAGCAGCGCCGCCCGCAAATGGAGGTGGGGATCCAACCGGAGTTCCGGAGTCAGATGGTGTGGTGACAGACGGCGTGGGTTCTCGTCCAGGCTGCGTCATTTAACTTTTTAAGCTATAAATGCTGTTTTAAATCTGAGACACTGTAAGTGTGTATTTTACTAGTTTGTTTGATAAACGGTCATTGCAGCCAGATCTGTGCTATGTGTGTTCTTCTCCTTCTCTCGCTGAGGTGCTTTCCCTGAAGTTACATGACCAGTGATCTCTCCTCATCTGCCTATTTTGATCTCTAATGTCCGAATACTTCTAACTTCTGGTGAGTAGGAATAACAGAGGGGCCAAGTTAAATAGGATATTTCCTAGCACTGTATATACCACTGCACTTGGAGTTTTTATGTTCTTTCCCCCTATGCTCCCCCTGGATCGTGTGATACAAGTTCTACAATTTGGGGAAGAGTGAAAACAACCCCACCGGAGGGTAGAAGCAGGGGAGTATTACATTTGATTTAATGGTTTTATTCACTTGTGAGTTATTATATTGCACTATTAATCACTGTTTGTCACTTGATATTTAGGGCCTAGCTCCTTGTACACCTTCCTTTGCACAAGATACTGGTATATAGCATCGATGAACTTGTAAATGTGCTTTACCTCAGCAGCTTCACCCCGGTCTTGCCCCGATGTGTATACGGGCCAATAAAGGGAAGATCATACAATACCACGTTATACCTACTGAATAAGAGCTTGGTACCAGTCCTCAGTCTGCTGTGTATGTCTTTATTTGTATGTCTTTATTTATATAGCGCCATTAATGTACATAGCGCTTCACAGCTGTAATACACATGACAATCATATAAATAACAAATAATACAAATAACACATAATGGGAGAAAGTGCTTCAGACATAAAAGTAACATTTAGGAAAAGGAGTCCCTGCTCCGAAGAGCCTACAATCTAATTGGTTGGTAGGAAGAACATACATAGACACTAGGAGGGCGTTTTGGTAAGTGTATCTGCAAGGGGCCAAGGTTAATGTATGAGGTGTAAATTATCAGCCATGGAGCTACTCATATGCTTTGTTAAGCAGGTGTGTTTTAAGGTGGGTCTTAAAGGTGGCTAAAGAGGGCGCTAGTCAGGTATTGAAGGAAGGGCATTCCAGAGGCGTGGGGCAGTCCGTGAGAAAGGTTTAAGGCGGGAGAGGACTTTGGATACAAAAGGGGTAGAGAGAAGACATCTTTGAGCAGAACGCAAGAGTCGGGATGGTGCATAGCGAGAAATTAGGGCTGAGATGTAAGGAGGAGCAGAAGAGTGTAAAGCTTTAAAAGTGAGTAGGAGAGTTGAGTGTGTGATACAGGAATTGATAGGAAGCCAGGAGAGGGATTTCAGCAGGGGAGAGGCTGCGACAGATTTAGGAAAGAGAAGAGTGATTCTGGCAGCAGCATTTAGATTAGATTGTAGGGGAGACAGGTGAGAGGCAGGAAAGCTGGACGGCAGTGTGACAGGGTGCTCACCACAAACAGGGTGCGACTTCGGGGCCGAGGTGGGGATTGTGAATACATTGACCTCTGGCCGCGAGAGCACGTCCGGGGTGTAGATTTGTAGCGGGTAGCCGGGTCGGGGTTGGAGAAGTCGGGATCGTCATAGGTACTTGCCGTGGTCAGGGTTAGAGAGGTGCGGTTCATTGTAGGTACTTGCCGTGGTTGAGATTGGAGAGGTGCTGATCTTCGTAGGTAATGCCGGGGTCAGGAGTGGAGAAGTAAGGACTCCAGATACTAGCCAAGGTCAAACACGTAGAAACACAGGAACTAGGATGCAAGGTACAAGACAAGGAGGCAGGGATTGCAGTAAGCACTTTGCCCGGATGAAGTCTTATGCTCAGCCATCTTGGCAGTGGGAAAGATTATTCAAAAGTGGAAAACATTCAAGAGAGTTGCCATTCTTCCCAGGAGTGGACATTTGTAAGAAACGTGTGCAGATGTATGCAATGGAGACCATTTAAAGTGAAACTAAAATTAGGCTTTATTGCGCCTGTCTCTTTAACACAGGAAAACATGAAAATAAGCCAAACAAAAACCTATCTCCGCTTTGGAGACTATCTACACATGTAGTTCAGCCCTCTCTATAACTGGGTGGTTAGCTAAGCTATTTACTAGCCTAAAATATATATACATGTAACGGGTATTCCACCCCACCCAATCGCATATATAGTGTGGGTGAGTAGAACATGCCGGTGTGGTGCGTATACCTGCAGGCTCACAGGAGGTCTGAGCCTCCGCTAGTGAGAGCCTGGGGTGAATCCTCTGGAACGTATCTTCTTTCAGCGCCTCCACCTATGTAGGATTCTATGGGAATGTAGAATGACCCTACATAGGAACCCACTAAGAAACCACACACACAGTGATTATATAACTAAGGACTTTACTAACAAATAATAATAACCTGTGTCCCTCTTACTAGGAGACACTAACAGTGACGTCTCGCAGGACGATTCCCCAACACTAGGTGATCCCACCCAGTGTCCCCAAGAACCCCACCCAATGTCCCGTACTCCTACAGAGATAGTCAATGGGTGACTGCGCAGTCACTAAGAACCTCTAGGCCTGTTGGTGCACATATGATGGTATAATACCTGCCGAGCACTCCGGTGCTCGGCTCAGCAACAATCTTCTCAAAGGGTCAGACGTGTGATGAATCCGTCTGATCCTCCACCCGAACTCCTTGCACGTGCGGACCGCTAGGGTGGTCCCACTCTGGAATCGTCTCTGGGGACCCCAACGTGGGTCCAACCGCTTCCACAGGAACAGCAGCAGCCGCTGTGTCCCTATCTATCTAAGTGGTACTAACGTGACAGGAACCCTAACCTAGGGCCTGTCCCTGTAGTACAGCAACCTGTAGTGGCTTGGGGAACTCCTATGGCCGGTAGGTGGTAATGACCTGTCCCACTCCCCTTACTACCCAAGTCCCTTCAGCCTCACTACTGTCTAACTAGTCCCAGCGCCTACAGCAGCAAGCTGTAGCTCACTGGAGGCTGCAGCCAACGTGCTGCGCAACAAGGTGCCTGCCTGTCAGACCTCACAGCACTGCCCGCTGTGACTCTGACAAGGCAGCACTCCAAACTAGGGGCCGCGTCCCTCTCTAGGACCTCCCTAAGCAGTTACCCACCCAACTAGTGGGGAGTTGGGGCCTACCTGGAGTGTAGGTACCTATATGGGGCAGAAGCTGCACTCGCTCCCCGCACCCTTCCTTCCCTACAGCTCCCTGACTCCAACTCTCTTAACTGCAGACTTCCCTTTTTCCAGCTCCCACTAATGTAAGTGGCAGGGTCCCTAACCTGAGGGCTGCCCCTGGCAACACTCACCTTACTGGGGAGCTGAGCTATCTTGGACCAAGGGGGTGCTGGCCTAATACAGGGGAGTCCCTCTCTCCTGCACCCTACCTCCTTCCCTTGTCTGTTCCTTCCTCTGACTTCTTCCTGACTGACCACGCAGCTCTCTGCCCGTGAAATGTATCCTTTTCCCCAGGAGCTCCCTAAGCCCTATTGGCTCCCTGGTGTCACATGGGGCATACAGAGGCTCATGGGATATGTAGTCCCAGCTCAGAGCCTTCCCTGGTAGGCTAGGTGTTCGCGGGCTTTCCTTACCCTCCACTGCGCGTGCGCAAGCTTTCCCGGGCTTTCTCTCTTCTCCCTGAGCTGTCCCTATGCTCGCGCGAGCTATCCCTAGCTCTGGGGCTTTCCCTGCGCCTACGCGTCCACTGCGCATGCGCGAGACGGTCCTCAATGGCGGCGCCCTGCTCTGCGGCCGCCGGGACGTTAGAGATGCGATCGCGGCCTTAGCAACGGCCCGATCGCATCCCCGGCAACCGGCCGCAGGCAGGAGAAGCCGCGCTGCTCGCTGCTCCCTGCTCCAGCCCCCACCCTTGGAAGCAGCCGTCGGGTTTTTCAATAACCGCGATCGAGCTGCGCCAGGGAAGGGGGGTCTCCAGGAGCCCCGGGAGCTCCAGGCTATATTCTCCCCCTGGTGGAACTCCAACGTCCTCGCTTGGATAGCAGTTGTAATCTTGCACAAACATTACATTGTGAAAATGCAGTACACAGAATACACAACACATGTCAAATTTACACTTCAGGTTACATTGCACTTCACACCAATTAACCGAAGCGTGCTTAGACCATTTGTGGGGTACCTCACTTTTGCGTCCGTGAGCCTCCCCTAGAAAAATTTCTTGGAGAGCACACTCTGGAGTGACAGTTACTGGCTCTTTGCTACTTCCTCCCCCTGGTGGAAGGAGTAGCACAATGTCTCTTAATTGGGCCTTTACCCGGTCATCCGCGGCTTGGATGCGGTAGACCAGGAGGCCAGGACCTTTCCCGCGGTCCACTACCTGGCGAATGGAGCGTTCCTTTTTGGGCTCCAAGGAGGCAGCTTTCCCTGAATCTCTCTCCACACAGTCTTTGTCCCTACATACTGGCGAGGCTTCCACTGGGAAGCGAGCAATGGACAATGTCTCTTTCCTCAAAGTCTCTGTTTCACCTGGCAGGGGGTAAAGGGTAGATACCTTACCACTGCGGTGATTCACGGTGGCCAACAGGTCCTCGGGGACGCGGTCAGTTCCCACCTCGGCTGTCTTGGGACCTGCCCCCGGCACTTCTGGGGCAGTCCACTTACTCGCTGGAAACTCGGGAGCGTGGGATCCCAGTCCTGGGACCACTTGTGTCGGAGCGCACGGGCTCACACTCCTCTCAGGCACCGTAGCTTTGACCTTCTTCACGGCCACCTCCATCGGAGCCTGTGGGGAGCAAGGGGGTTCCTTACCACTCGGCTGGCTTGCGATGGGTTTCCCTTCTTCCGGAAGGATCGGCGGTAGACACTGGTCCACTCTCTTCTCTGGACAGCTACCTTCTAATGAGGACACCTCCGCCAGGACGCGATGAAGAGGGGAGCCCTTTGCCCGGGCGACCAGACTTAAGGAGCCATCGTGCTCCGCGGTCACCTGGAGGCTCACCCCCGACACCCCTGGGGCAGTCGACTCACCCTTGTCGTCTGTAGGTACTGGTCCCACGCCTAGGACCGATGGTACCTCTGTAGTAGGTCGGACTGACCATTGTAGGGCACACGGGCCCACAGCAGGGTCCGCAACATCGGGATACACCTCTTCCAGGGTACACGGACCCACAGCAGACTCTGTATCCTCTGCATTACCGCTGGGATGGTTCGCCGGTAGGCGCATCGCCACCGATGGGAATTCCACCTTTTCCCCGGAAGATATCATGATCGAATCCTCCGCCAGGTAGTCACCAGATTCTTCTGTAACACAGTCAGTGGTTGTGGGTACGAAGCTGGCGTGCTCCGGTACCTCCACTGCAGTCGCGCTCTTCTCCGCCAAGGGTTCATTTGGCTCCTTAGCTGGCTCTGTAAGCTGGGGTACAATAGGCATCAAGAAAATTGCACCACAGCAATCACATCTAGGTTCCCACGCCAGTGCACCTCTAGAGCAGTCACAGGTGGGACTAAAGCACTGTACACCCGGTTCTCCGCCTACCTCAGTCATCTTGAAGTTTAGCGGTAACTGGGACATGTCGGCTCCGTCGACATAGGCTTCTTGCAAACAGGGGCACATTAGCATAAGGAGTTCTATTCCTGGCGCTCGCCAGGGCACATACACATTAGGGTGTATCCCCTGACAGTCTATCTCATCCTCATCCTCAGAGATCAAAGAGTCTATTACTGCATCGACATATGGTTGGAAATCACAGTGCTCGCTCCCCCTGGTGGACTCTAGAGGAGGGGAACTTTCAACCAAGGGATAATTTTGGCTCTGCACTGAGTCACTCACATCACAGGGGAGGGGCTCTGATTTTCACGCCAATCCCGGACAGATTGTTGCAACATCTTGCTGTGCAGGTTGGCAGTCAGCAGCACGTGCGCTCTCCTGATTTGGCGGGAGACGCCATACTGCTTGGTCGGCGTAGACTAGGGGGTACCCTTCTGAGGGCCCCCCGGGCATGAACAGTGCGGACGGTGCCCCTGCCAGGCATATATTCTCAGTGTGGGTTACTACAAAAAGAATGGTTTTCCATGTGGACGTGGGATCTTGTTCCTCATCTAAGACACATGTCCACGGCCACTCAGGAATTTTACACATATACTCCCGGACCTTCATTTTGGGTATAGTTACGGGAATGCCTCCTACCGCCACTACCTGTCCAGGGTCTAGATATTGCCTCAAAGCCCAGGCAAGTACCTCGTGTCCGGACTTTACAAACATGGTGACAAAAATAGGGACGGGACAATTTGGAAAAAAAATGGACAGGGCACCCCAGGTGGTATCTCAGCAGCGCCTCCAAATGTAACGGGTATTCCACCCCACCCAATCGCATATATAGTGTGGGTGAGTAGAACATGCGGTGTTACCGGTGTGGTGCGTATACCTGCAGGCTCACAGGAGGTCTGAGCCTCCGCTAGTGAGAGCCTGGGGTGAATCCTCTGGAACGTATCTTCTTTCAGCGCCTCCACCTATGTAGGATTCTATGGGAATGTAGAATGACCCTACATAGGAACCCACTCAGAAACCACACACACAGTGATTATATAACTAAGGACTTTACTAACAAATAATAATAACCTGTGTCCCTCTTACTAGGAGACACTAACAGTGACGTCTCGCAGGACGATTCCCCAACACTAGGTGATCCCACCCAGTGTCCCCAAGAACCCCACCCAATGTCCCGTACTCCTACAGAGATAGTCAATGGGTGACTGCGCAGTCACTAAGAACCTCTAGGCCTGTTGGTGCACATATGATGGTATAATACCTGCCGAGCACTCCGGTGCTCGGGTCAGCAACAATCTTCTCAAAGGGTCAGACGTGTTATGAATCCGTCTGATCCTCCACCCGAACTCCTTGCACGTGCGGACTGCTAGGGTGGTCCCACTCTGGAATCGTCTCTGGGGACCCCAACGTGGGTCCAACCGCTTCCACAGGAACAGCAGCAGCCGCTGTGTCCCTATCTATCTAAGTGGTACTAACGTGACAGGAACCCTAACCTAGGGCCTGTCCCTGTAGTACAGCAACCTGTAGTGGCTTGGGGAACTCCTATGGCCGGTAGGGGGTAATGACCTGTCCCACTCCCCTTACTACCCAAGTCCCTTCAGCCTCACTACTGTCTAACTAGTCCCAGCGCCTATAGCAGCAAGCTGTAGCTCACTGGAGGCTGCAGCCAACGTGCTGCGCAACAAGGTGCCTGCCTGTCAGACCTCACAGCACTGCCCGCTGTGACTCTGACAAGGCAGCACTCCAAACTAGGGGCCGCGTCCCTCTCTAGGACCTCCCTAAGCAGTTACCCACCCAACTAGTGGGGAGTTGGGGCCTACCTGGAGTGTAGGTACCTATATGGGGCAGAAGCTGCACTCGCTCCCCGCACACTTCCTTCCCTACAGCTCCCTGACTCCAACTCTCTTAACTGCAGACTTCCCTTTTTCCAGCTCCCACTAATGTAAGTGGCAGGGTCCCTAACCTGAGGGCTGCCCCTGGCAACACTCACCTTACTGGGGAGCTGAGCTATCTTGGACCAAGGGGGTGCTGGCCTAATACAGGGGAGTCCCTCTCTCCTGCACCCTACCTCCTTCCCTTGTCTGTTCCTTCCTCTGACTTCTTCCTGACTGACCACGCAGCTCTCTGCCCGCGAAATGTATCCTTTTCCCCAGGAGCTCCCTAAGCCCTATTGGCTCCCTGGTGTCACATGGGGCATACAGAGGCTCATGGGATATGTAGTCCCAGCTCAGAGCCTTCCCTGGTAGGCTAGGTGTTCGCGGGCTTTCCTTACCCTCCACTGCGCGTGCGCAAGCTTTCCCGGGCTTTCTCTCTTCTCCCTGAGCTGTCCCTATGCTCGCGCGAGCTATCCCTAGCTCTGGGGCTTTCCCTGCGCCTACGCGTCCACTGCGCATGCGCGAGACGGTCCTCAATGGCGGCGCCCTGCTCTGCGGCCGCCGGGACCTTAGAGATGCGATCGCGGCCTTAGCAACGGCCCGATCGCGTCCCCGGCAACCGGCCGCAGGCAGGAGAAGCCGCGCTGCTCCCTGCTCCAGCCCCCACCCTTGGAAGCAGCCGTCGGGTTTTTCAATACCCGCGATCGATCT
Source organism: Ascaphus truei (assembly GCF_040206685.1). NCBI lineage: Eukaryota > Metazoa > Chordata > Amphibia > Anura > Ascaphidae > Ascaphus > Ascaphus truei. The sequence goes on from NC_134483.1 coordinate 16,901,512, forward strand.
GCGCCAGGGAAGGGGGGTCTCCAGGAGCCACGGGAGCTCCAGGCTATATACATGTAAACAGATATATAAACAGTCCCATAAGAAAGTCTTATCTGTTTCTTGTAGCTGTAGGGGAAGGCTTCTCTGTTCTTCTGTTGTCCGCACCCTTGTGTGCTAAGGCAATGTCAGGATCCAGGTTTAGAAGTATTGTCCCCTGTGTTTTGCTGGCAGCGTGCACTCTCTTTGCAGCTCAAGACATCTTTTTTTTCCACAGGTCAGCCCAGTTGTGGCCTAGGGAACTCTCTGTCTGTCCTTCCTTGGTTCAGCCACATGTGTGAGACTAAGGAATCCTCCCTTCCTGTCTCAGAAAAGGCTATTTCACAGAGCTGTGATTAGCAGGTGGGGTTGATTGCACCAGCAATTAACCAGCACACTGCTAGATTAGAGGCAAGTCTGTTAACAGGGATAAGACCCTGTTACAACGTCCCAGCAAAGTCACCCCAAGGTCAGACCGTGCAATGCTCAGAGAAAGTGCAAAAAATCCAAGAGTTAGGCTGCGCTTATAGTGCCGGCGACGCGACGTCGCTTCAAAACAAATGCATTGAATCTGTAGCATGCGCTTATAGTAGGCGTGACGGCGACAACGCGACGTGAATCTCTGTAGTCAATAGAATTTGATTTTTACAGAGACGGTTTCATCATGTGACAGGCTGTAACCAATCAGATAGCTTCTGATGCAGGGAGAGGGGGAATGTGTCTGTGTGTGAGTGCAGGTAGAGGGGGGATGTGTGTGTGTGTGTGTGTAATTGTGTGTGTGTGTGTGGGATTGTGTGTGTGTGATTGTGTGTGTGTGAGTGTGTGTGTGGGAGGGGCGATTGTGTGTGTGGGATTGTGGTTGTGTGTGTGGGATTGTGTGGTTGTGTGTGTGGGATTGTGTGTGTGTGTGTGTGTGTGTGTGTGTGTGTGTGTGTGGGATTGTGTGTGTGTGGGAGGGGGGATTGTGAATGTGTGTTTGATTGTGTGTGATTGTGAGTGTGTGTGTGATTGTGTGTGGGGGGGGGATTGTGTGAGTTATTTTGTGTGATTGTGTGAGTTATTTTGTGTGATTGTGTGAGTTATTTTGTGTGATTGTGATTGTGTGTGATTGTGTGTGTGAGATCAGGGCAGCCAACAGAAATCATGGGGTGCAGGACAAATGAAAGGAGCAGCTCCCCCCCCCCAACCCATAGCGCACCTACCATGGAAATATATTTTTTAGCACGTAACTTTTACTTAACCCCCCAATACATATAAAAACACACACACCCTCAATACATCTACAAATATACCCCACTCCCCCCCAATACATCTACAAATATACCCCACCCCCCCCCCGATACATCTACAAATATACCCCACTCCCCCCAATACACCTACAAATATACCCCACTCCCCCCAATACATCTACAAATATACCCCACTCCCCCCCAATACATCTACAAATATACCCCTCTCCCCCCAATACATCTACAAATATACCCCACTCCCCCAATACATCTACAAATATACCCCACTCCCCCCAATACATCTACAAATATACCCCACTCCCCCCAATACATCTACAAATATACCCCTCCCCCCAATACATCTACAAATATTCCCCACTCCCCCCCAATACATCTACAAATATACCCCACTCCACCCAATACATCTACAAATATACCCCACTCCCCCCCAATACATCTACAAATATACCCCACTCCCCCCAATACATCTACAAATATACCCCACTCCCCCAATACATCTACAAATATACCCCACTCCCCCCAATACATCTACAAATATACCCCACTCCCCCCAATACATCTACAAATATACCCCTCCCCCCAATACATCTACAAATATTCCCCACTCCCCCCCAATACATCTACAAATATACCCCACTCCCCCCAATACATCTACAAATATACCCCACTCCCCCCCAATACATCTACAAATATACCCCACTCCCCCCCCAAATACATCTACAAATATACCCCACTCCCCCCAATACATCTACAAATATACCCCACTCCCCCCAATACATCTACAAATATACCTCACTCCCCCCAATACATCTACAAATATTCCCCACTCCCCCCCAATACATCTACAAATATACCCCACTCCCCCAATACATCTACAAATATACCCCACTCCCCCAATACATCTACAAATATACCCCACTCCCCCCAATACATCTACAAATATACCCCACCCCCCCAATACATCTACAAATATACCCCACTCCCCCCCAATACATCTACAAATATACCCCACTCCCCCCAATACATCTACAAATATACCCCACTCCCCCAATACATCTACAAATATACCCCACTCCCCCCCAATACATCTACAAATATACCCCTCCCCCCAATAAATCTACCAATATACCCCACTCCCACCAATACATCTACAAATATACCCCTCCCCCAATACATCTACAAATATACCCCACTCCCCCAATACATCTACAAATATACCCCACTCCCCCCAATACATCTACAAATATACCCCTCCCCCCAATACATCTACAAATATTCCCCACTCCCCCCCAATACATCTACAAATATACCCCACTCCCCCCAATACATCTACAAATATACCCCACTCCCCCCCAATACATCTACAAATATACCCCACTCCCCCCCCAATACATCTACAAATATACCCCACTCCCCCCAATACATCTACAAATATACCCCACTCCCCCCAATACATCTACAAATATACCTCACCCCCCCCAATACATCTACAAATATTCCCCACTCCCCCCCAATACATCTACAAATATACCCCACTCCCCCAATACATCTACAAATATACCCCACTCCCCCCAATACATCTACAAATATACCCCACCCCCCAATACAACTACAAATATACCCCACTCCCCCCCAATACATCTACAAATATACCCCACTCCCCCCAATACATCTACAAATATACCCCACTCCCCCAATACATCTACAAATATACCCCACTTCCCCCCCAATACATCTACAAATATACCCCTCCCCCCAATAAATCTACCAATATACCCCACTCCCACCAATACATCTACAAATATACCCCTCCCCCCAATACATCTACAAATATTCCCCACTCCCCCCCAATACATCTACAAATATACCCCACTCCCCCCAATACATCTACAAATATACCCCACTCCCCCCCAATACATCTACAAATATACCCCACTCCCCCCAATACATCTACAAATATACCCCACTCCCCCAATACATCTACAAATATACCCCACTCTCCCCAATACATCTACAAATATACCCCACTCCCCCCAATACATCTACAAATATACCCCTCCCCCCAATACATCTACAAATATTCCCCACTCCCCCCCAATACATCTACAAATATACCCCACTCCCCCCAATACATCTACAAATATACCCCACTCCCCCCCAATACATCTACAAATATACCCCACTCCCCCCCCCAATACATCTACAAATATACCCCACTCCCCCCAATACATCTACAAATATACCCCACTCCCCCCCAATACATCTACAAATATACCTCACTCCCCCCAATACATCTACAAATATACCCCACTCCCCCCAATACATCTACAAATATACCTCACTCCCCCCAATACATCTACAATTATTCCCCACTCCCCCCCAATACATCTACAAATATACCCCACTCCCCCAATACATCTACAAATATACCCCACTCCCCCAATACATCTACAAATATACCCCACTCCCCCCAATACATCTACAAATATACCCCACCCCCCCAATACATCTACAAATATACCCCACTCCCCCCCAATACATCTACAAATATACCCCACTCCCCCCAATACATCTACAAATATACCCCACTCCCCCAATACATCTACAAATATACCCCACTCCCCCCCCCCCCAATACATCTACAAATATACCCCACTCCCCCCAATACATCTACAAATATACCCCACTCCCCCCAATACATCTACAAATATACCCCACTCCCCCCCAATACATCTACAAATATACCCCTCCCCCCAATACATCTACAAATATACCCCACTCCCCCCCCAATACATCTACAAATATACCTCACTCCCCCCAATACATCTACAATTATTCCCCACTCCCCCCAATACATCTACAAATATACCCCACTCCCCCAATACATCTACAAATATACCCCACTCCCCCAATACATCTACAAATATACCCCACTCCCCCCAATACATCTACAAATATACCCCACCCCCCCAATACATCTACAAATATACCCCACTCCCCCCCAATACATCTACAAATATACCCCACTCCCCCAATACATCTACAAATATACCCCACTCCCCCAATACATCTACAAATATACCCCACTCCCCCCCCAATACATCTACAAATATACCCCTCCCCCCAATAAATCTACCAATATACCCCACTCCCACCAATACATCTACAAATATACCCCTCCCCCAATACATCTACAAATATACCCCACTCCCCCCAATACATCTACAAATATACCCCACTCCCCCCAATACATCTACAAATATACCCCTCCCCCCAATACATCTACAAATATTCCCCACTCCCCCCCAATACATATACAAATATACCCCACTCCCCCCAATACATCTACAAATATACCCCACTCCCCCCCAATACATCTACAAATATACCCCACTCCCCCCCCAATACATCTACAAATATACCCCACTCCCCCCAATACATCTACAAATATACCCCACTCCCCCAATACATCTACAAATATACCCCACTCCCCCCCAATACATCTACAAATATACCCCTCCCCCCAATAAATCTACCAATATACCCCACTCCCACCAATACATCTACAAATATACCCCTCCCCCCAATACATCTACAAATATACCCCACTCCCCCCAATACATCTACAAATATACCCCATTCCCCCCAATACATCTACAAATATACCCCACTCCCCCCCCAATACATCTAAAAAAATACCTCAAACCCCCTCAATACATCTAAAAAAATACCTCAAACCCCCTCAATACATATATAAAACACACCCCCAATACATATAAAAATCAGGCTTAACGTGGGGATTATCTCAGGTCGGGCTGGTGGCTGCAGGGGGGGGGGGCAGTGTGCCCGTGCATGCAGGGGGGGGGGGGCGGTGGCTGGCGGTGGCCGGCCGCTCTGCGGGGCGGCGGTGGTGGGGGCCCGGCAGCTGGCAGGACTGTGGGGGGCCGGTGGGTGGCGGGACTGCGGGGGGCCGGTGGCCCGGCGGCTGGCGGGACTGCGGGGGGCTGGCGGTGGCAGGGGCCCGACTGCAGGTCACAGCAGTTGCTGCCGGCCCTGCCCCACTGCAGGCACCTCTCAATTCCACAATGGCTGCTCGTGCGCGCGCCGGGCCTCCCTCTCACGCCGGTACGCCGGAAGCTTAGCCCAGCTGACTTCCAGCGCTGCCGAGAGACCCGGCACCGGGTGCAGCGTTTTATTATTGAGGGTGTATTTTTATATGTATTGGGGGGTGGGCTGTATTTTTATATGTATTGGGGGTTTGGGGGTGTATTTTTATATGTATTTGGGGGTTAAGTAAAAGTTGTACGATAAAATTTGTTTTTACGTGGTAGGTGCACTATGGGTTTGGGGGGGGGGCTGCTCCTTTCATTTGTCCTGGGCCCAATGATTTCTGTTTGCGGCCCTGATTGTGTGTGTGTGTTTGTCTTTCAAGTGAAACACACTATATGAACATCTTTAAAATAGTAAATTCTCCCGTAATTTAAAGTAAAAGTAAAGTAGCTTCAGCATACAAACATAAATTACAACACCTCTCCATTTCAGCCCTCCCCCTTGCACTTGTCCCCACCACTCTGCCTTCCGTAACTCCCCTTGTAGCAAGAGTTGTCTCCCAAACTCAAATTACGACTTTCGCTTGGGCTACGGAGACGGGAGACGTCATCCGTAGCCGGCACTATAAGCGCAGCCTTACATCTCAGACTCTACAGGCCTCAGTTAGCATGTTAAATGTTAAAGTTCATGACAGTGGTTTGTTTGGAAGGGTTGCCAGGAGAAAGCCTCTTTTCTCTAAAAAGAACATGGCAGCACGGCATAGGTTTGCAAAGTTGCATCTGAAAAAACCACAAGACTTCTGGAACACTGTCCTTTGGACAGACGAGACCAAAGTGGAGATGTTTGGCCATATTACACAGCCATCTGTCCGACAGCTAAAGCTTGGCCGAAATTGGGTCATGCAACAGGACAATGATCCCAAGCACACCAGCAAATCTACAACAGAATGGCTGAAAAAGAAAAGAATCAAGGTGTTGCAATGGCCCAGTCAAAGTCCAGACCTCAACCTGATTGAAATGCTGTGGTGGGACCTTAAGAGAGCTGTGCATAAACAAATGCCCACAAACCTCAATGAACTGAAGCAACGTTGTAAAGAAAAGTGGGCCAAAATTCATCCACAACTATGTGAGAGACTGATAAAGTCATACAGAAAACGATTACTTCAAGTTATTGCTGCTAAAGGTGGTTCTACAAGCTATTGAATCATAAGGTATAATTAGTTTTTCACACATGGCTTCTCCATTTTGGCTTTATTTTTGTTAAATAAATCATGACACGGTGTAATATGTCATGTATTGTTGTTCATCTGAGGTTATATTTACCTCATTTTAAGACCTGCTAAGGAAAAGATGATTGTTATTATGTCCTGATATGTAAAACCATGGAATTCAAAGAGGGTGTACTTTCTATTTCACACCACTGTAACTCTAATATACACACCACATTAATGTTGTGTAAAGAATAAGGTGTCGGAAATAAGCATGTTAGGCCTTGATTATACTGGTGGTGGCCGGGCGCGCTCCCTCAGGGTGATGCGCCGCCCGAAACCTGCACTGCAGGCTGGAGATATCAGGAGGCGACAGGGAGGCGTGGCCATGACGTCACGTGAGTGGTTCGCCCTCATTGGCTGAACCGCTCACGTGATGCGTCCGTCGCTCGGGGAAATCAATTTACCAGATCTGCTCTAAATTTGTGCGCTTGGTCGCCTCATTCGCGTGCGCGCTCAGTGGAGAACATGGGTTTGTTTTGGCTTTGCGCGCCCGGCCACTTTGGGTATAAGCACGGCCTTAGAAGCATAAATTGGGACGATACTAGACAAATACTATTTGTCCAGGTTTCTACATTTGAAAATCTGGTCACCCTACACTGGAAGCAAGATATTTCAATCTCTCAATCATAAGACTTTGAGAGATTTAAATATTTTGCTGTTAGTGCCAGATGGACCGAAGAAATCTGTAGATGATTAACTATGAGGAGCCATCTATTCTTTCCTAAGAAGACTCATTAATGCAGGACATTTCTTTTCCTTCACAATTTTGTGTGTGTATATATATATATTTATATATGGAAAAGTATATATATATATATTTATGGTATATAAAACATTCGGCGCAATAAGATGTCCTTAGTTGGAAAATCCTTATATCAGAGGGACTGATAGTGTAATTTTGATAGTAGATCAGACAATATCCTGAACTTATTGCAAGAAGCAATAGAAAATGTCAATGTAGCAGGAACATTAATGGATGTTGGACTGAGAAAGGTAAATAATGATATACAATGTTGCAAGCAATTTGGTTGTGTCAAATTCCATTAGTGCGTTTGTGTGTCCTGGTTTTTCTGTGTCTCCGCCTCTGTATTCCACAGATCGGTTACCTCTTAGTATGAGTCCCGCTGTACACAGTTAAAGATGGTGTCTGTGCCTTTCTGCTCAATCCGCTGTTACACCTACAGCTGTATGCCGCTTGGGATCCCAGAATGTTGTAAAGCGTTCACACTGATGAGACTGATCAAATCCAGTCTCCTGTGCCTGTTAATCTTGGCGTTTCAGTGCCTCAGCTTCTCTGCCAAGTTGTCCGCTAGCGTCGGATCCCGTTCTCGCATCATTCTGACTCCCAGATGGAAGTGGTCACCTCACTGTGGAGAAACCTCAAATGGGGTGTATGAGGAGTAAACACGGGGTGCACGCAGAGTAGATACTGAAGCCAATCTGCCCTGTTGTCCGCCGAGCATAGAGCACGTTGCTCTGAATCCCAGCTGCAAATGACGTCACCACAATCAAAGTGTGGACAGAGTCAAAACGGAGCTACAGTAAATCAGCAAACAACGACTCTACACACTCTGGCTTCCTTGGAAATTGTATTGTGGAAAGTATCGAAAAAAAATGCTGTGAATAAAGCGCTAAAGTGCCTAAATAACTAACTAGTGATACAATCAATAATACACTCTTTAAATAAAGTATAGACACAATCAAACATAAAACAAAATAAACCGGGCGCCAAATATTGTCCAATAAGATGAGTCCTGTGATCCTCAAGAATCCACACAAGTGCTTTCAGGTCATGTAACGAGAAAAGACAAACAGAAAACAGATCATAGCATATAACTGCTGGGTGATGTCAGCCTATGCTAACGACACTACATACAAACTTTAAAGTAACAGACTAAAATAATTTATTAAAACATAATGAACTATGTCATTAAACAAGGGACCACAGAGTAGATACTGAAGCCAATTTGCCCTGTTGTCCGCAGAGCATAGAGCACATTGCTCCGAATCCCAGCTGGAAATGACGTCACCACACTGAGGAGGAACCTCGATCAAAGTGTGGACAGAGTGAAAACGGAGCTAAATCAGCAAATAACGACTCTACACACTCTGGCTTCCTTGGAAATTGTACTGTGGAAAGTAGACCATTTAGGTATACATTCACATAGACAAGTAGGTAGGCTCTCTGAACCCTACGCGTTTTGTCCTATATGGATTGCGTCAGGGGTATAAAGGTGTAGATTTAAAACTTTATATTTATACCTGTATCTATGCTCAGGTTGGTTGATTGAAAGATTGGTCATGCAATCAGAATTTTGGTATATGTCAACCAATGGTGATACACCAGAGCATATTGTACACAGGGAGAAATATCTATATGCCTGTAGCTTCTTATATGATGTTATATACAGTACAATAACATGAATACTTTTATTAATAAATGTAAAATAGTAAAAAATAGTAAAATATACTAAATAAGTAATCTAAAATTGTTATCAATCTATGCACATTAATCAATGGTAGTAAATGAAATAATCAATACAAAGAATACATCAAGAATAAACAGAGCAGAATAACAGATTTCATTTCAATGCAATCAACAGTGGATAACATGGATATATATGGAAAAGGAGAACAAGGTGAAGCCATATTGGGGCAGAGAAGAACTTTGATTATTTTAGGAGAAAAGCTCCTAGATCAATATCCACATTATATCCGTAGGGGACTAACGTTTTTAAAGTGTGGATCCATTTAGTCTCTAATTTCGAAATTTGGTTTACAATATCTCCACCCCTCCAACTCGTCTCTAATATATCTATACCAATGCATTTTATGGGTACTATGTAATGGACTTTGCTACACTAACGTGATTGGATACTCTTGCTGCAACTGGGGTTACGTTACGTGCCCGGACCAGAAGGAGTGTATGCTGAGGGATCCTCACGAAGCAAGTCATCAATCTCCAGAGTGGTAACATGTACCCTAAACACGTCCTGCTTTTATGATTAATTTATCTTGTACGTGCAATCATTTACATTTTAATATTGTCACAATATAATTACTTTACTACACTATGAGTGTTGTGCACTGTTTTCTCTTTTTTGCATGTTCCCTGTGTGATGTTGAGCCATCCACTCTGACAGGCTGCAGACTCTCCACGGATGTTAAAGGTTTTTTGTATCTTATTTTCATCTCAATTTATTTATTTCCCATTTAGGAACACAACATTGTGTTCCCTTAAACCTTTATAAGTGCACTTTAATTCACAACTTTATTTGGGTTGTAAATTGTCCACAATAATTTTTTTAATTATTATTATATATTATTACAGTATTTATATATTCGTGCACAATTTATTGTTTATATATATTTATATATATAAAGTTATGGTGGGTAAAAAAAGTGACAAAAATCCTCCACTTCAAAGCATATAGCAAATATTACTGTATGCTCATTTGCATGTCTTAGACAGGTCTGCAACCCCACCTTTCACCATTTGTGAAGCAAAAGGTGGCACTGTGTGGTCATTTGCATGTCATTTCCCAGAATCACTTGCTGAAGTGGAAGTGCTATGTGCTGGGTGATAATGGTGAAAGTCGGGGTTGCAGACCTGTCTAAGACATGCAAATGAGTATACAGTAATATTTCCATTTGATATATATATATATGTGTGTGTATATATATATATATATATATATATATATATATATATATATATATATATATATATATATATATATATACACACACACACCACTTTGTCTAATTCTTCTATTTTTGATTCATTGTTGATGTTTACATTATATTCAGACGATTCTCAAATTATTGTTTCTTTGGAGTCTTCGTGGGAATGGGTGTACATTACATATGTGAGCTTCAGCAACATGGACATTTGTCATCTAATCAAAGTCGTCTTTTTTAAAATGAAATAAATCATATTTTTTAAGCATTTCGGATTGAGTGCTGTTCCCTTTGTAATTATTTTTTTTTTTAAATGAATATTTGTACTTATTGCAAAGAGGGGGCCTGGGATTAATAGTACCAATGATAAGATAATGGGAGTTTAGAACATTCTAGATCTTTATGTAGCGCCCACACACTGCACCCACCAGTCTGTTTACTAACATGAAGAAGAAGGTGGCGTGGTGGGATAACACGGGGCACAGCTCATGCATACAAAGCTGTCAGCAAACACAAGGTGATCCAAACCCCAGTTCCTTCCACCGTCACCCAGGCAACAAGGAGCGCCGGCCGTGACGTACAAACCGCGCGCCGCAGCACGCGCCTCCGCCGCACGCGCACAGTCAAAAAGATTCAACCCTACCATTTTCAACGTAATTCATAAATGACATTAAATAAAAAAATAAAAAACACCGGATTTTCACTGGGGATACACATAGGGAGTTAGGAAAGAGGCGCATCGGGGGATGTGAAAGCAATACAACCCAATGAATTAATTAAAAAAATGACTGCGAAGCAGCCGTCGACGGCCGATGACGTGGGCGGCTGTTAAGATGTCCGCGCGGCTGGGTCACAGGGGGTCACGTGACGGCGCCTGCTTTGTGAGGCACATTTTGCTGCAGGTAAGAGGAGGCCGGCGGCGCGCGGCCAACTCCGGGGAGGAGGAGGGGAGAGAGAGCGGGGATAAGGAGGAGGCGGTCGAACACATACTCGCCCACCTCCGGTGAATATAAACCTTCCTAGGCTCAGTGCAGTTTTACCGAGGAAAGAAAAGGCGAAGCGGAGGAGACAGACAGCCCGCCGCCGGCTGCTGCTGAGGAAGGAGGAGGAGGGGGTGACGCCAGCCGCGGGCGGCCAGTGCTAGTAACTGCGGCGGGAGAGCGGTGAGCGCGAGCCCTAACGGTTTTAGAACGTGGAGTGGTGCGAGGCCGCCTCGCGGTGTGGGGAGAGGGCTCGCGGTCTGCTGGAGTTGCTGGTCGCGAGGCCGCCTCGCGCTTCGGTGGTTGGTTGGGCTGGGGGGTTCATGCGCCGGTGTGGGTGGGGGGGTGGAGGAGGGCTCGCGGTCACTGCTTGAGCTGCCGGGCGCGAGGCGAGTGCGGCGGGGCCACTCTGTCTAGGAAGGGGGATGTCGGCGACTAGTAGTAGTTGAGGCTTCGGCCTAGTGACTGCGTATTGCCGGCGACTCGGTGCTCTCCGCCGGACAAAGGAGACGAGGGAGGGAGTGAGGCATCTGCGGGTGTTATATCGCTGTGGCGATAGTTGGACGGGCTCGTGCGGTTTGAAACCCCGGCCCCCGCAGTGTATCGCGATACAACCCCATCAACCCCTCTTCCCCCCCCCCCCGTAATATATATGGCCTGTGCCTGTTTGTCCGTACCCAGATCCATTGTCTGAGCTCTTTGTGTGTGACGGAGAGGGAGCGTTATAGCGAGGGTCCCCCCTCTCTCAGCCCTTTGTGATGCGCTGGGACTCGGGCACATGGTGAATCCTTCCCCCCCACATTCCTCCCCTCGCTGGGCATCACAGCCTGGGGATGCAGGGTCTGCTGTATGTAACCTTTGCAATAACTAAAGAGGTCTCTCTGCACACCGTCGTGCTGTGGGGGGCTCTATGTTATGGGGTGGGAGTGTTGTACATCCGATATCAGGAATCCACCCCCCCCCCCTTAGTTTGCATCAGCCCCCCCTCCCCCCTAGTTTGCAGCCCCCCCCCCTAGTTTGCAGCCCCCTATGTATATATAGGTGAGCGCTGTCTGAATGTGGAAGCAAAATGTAAACACATTACCTATCGTGCAAATATGATCAGTGGCAGGTTCTTTTGCTCCAAAGGGGAGCATCGTCTTTTTATTAGTGTCGTTCCCCCCTCTCCCTGTTTAGGGTCCTGCAAGCACCTCTGACACGGAAAGGGTTAAAGGATGACTGGCTGGCCTGTCACAATTGAAGTGATGGGCGAGATGTGACTGACACGACCTTTCATGTTGTGATTAACACCACTCACTACCCAGCTTCAAATGTTGTACTTCTTACAATGCATGCTTTGATAGGTAACTTACAATGTTACCAGGCCTAGCTATTATTATTATTTTTTTGAATGATTCAACATTAATCTCCGTAAAAGACTTCACTTCAATCATGTTGTGGAGAGTCCTGCTAATACGTGTTAAGAAGTTTCTATAATATTTACTACACCCCTTTTTTTGTTCTTCCAGGGCACCGTAATTTGTTGGCTGCTTTTGCTAGAGAGGTTACATGTTTACTATTTATTTTTGGTTTTGCAGTACATTTGTGTTATATCAGGATCCTGCCGGGTGAACAGTGTACAAATTATAATCTGCGTTTTGGTGTGTGGGTGAGAATCTAAACAAAATGGGTTAGACCAGGCATGCACAACTCCAGTCCACGAGGGTCCAAACAGGCCAGATTTTCAGGATATCCCAACATCCCTCAGTCATACTGAGCCACTAATTGAGCCAGCTGTGCTGAAGTAGGGATATCCTGAAAACCTGGCCTGTTTGCGGCCCTCGAGGACTGGAGTTGTGCAGGCCTGGGCTAGACACATACAACATAGTATATATGTTAAATTATATTTGAAATGCCCACACATGATGCATTTGGAAGGATTTGTAGGTTTTTACTCATTTTCAATTTGCTATTGCTTTGGGGATGTGATGACATGAACTCTCCATGTACAAACTGATCCTTTTTTTTTGCCTGTTTTGCTCCAGTTTTAAGTTCTTGTTTTCCTACAGGTTTCATGATGCTCAGTGTGTGGAATAAGAGTGAATGTGTTTGCTGGAGTATATACTGTATATTTATCTGCACTCAACACTAGTCAAGCCCATTTTTATTGTGGTAAGAAATATTATTCTGATAAGTAACCGATTTTTATTTAAAGTTTTTTTTTTTTTTTTTTTTTTAAATATATAAATGGTTTGTGCACAATTGTTTTTGATTTGTAACCTTTTTGGTAGTTGAGTACAAATTCCCCTAGGCTTTTTGCCTGCACTGGTGTGCTGTAGCATTTTAGAGAGCTACATTTACTTATTGGCTGGATGCAGATACAGTGTTGGACATTTTGAAAGGGGCCCTAATGCAAGATTAAATTGTTTTTATCAGGCAATAGCAAGGGATTAGCTGGGGTGTAGTGGCTAGAGCCTTCTTTATTTTCCTCACTTGTAGTTGTACTTGGATACTAGCTTCGTCCTTCTATACTGTCTTTTACAGGGGTTCATTGGGACAAAGGTTATAATTATAAACGTATTTGGAATAAGTAGGTATTCTGTACCTACAAGTTAATACCAGTCATCATTTACATTGGGTGAAGTATACCCTGTTCATCCTTTGGTTGATCAGATTCATTTCTCAATGTAAATTGGTGGTAATAAAACTCCACTGTAGAAACCACCTTATCTGGCTGCCATTAGCTCACTTTTTAACATGTTACACACTGTGCCAGGCACCTATTAAAGGCAGTCACAGGGGGTTGTTTTCGGTTTGTGATTGAGGTCAGGGGTGGGGAAACAGCTGCTCCTTTTAGAAAAGAAATTTGAGCTGAGAGGGGAGCAAGGAGAAGGCTTTTTCCGTTTAAACATATGTGAACAGGCACTTATGAAACACACACTCATGTTTCGGGAATACTAGGAGGGATTACTATTTGGCTATTTGAAGCACCCCACGTTTATAAACCCCCTATGAAATGTATTCTTGTACTAGTATTATGTATCCTCTGTCTATACAGTATTCTTTTTATTCAGAAGTAAGAATTTATATGCATGTTTTTTTAGTCTGTTTAAAACGTATATTTCTGTTGGGACAGATAAAGCCACACCAGTTTCCCATTTCACCCCCCGCACAATTTGAAGACAGTCCTAAGATTTAAGCAACAGAAATATCTTATTGGGATTTCACTCCAGCTCTAACTGCCTGAATACCTGTTTCTAGCTAAAAGACTTGATCTGTATTTGGATGCTGATACCAAGATCATTTTTTTTTCTCCCCCTCCCGCTCTTCTTACAATCATACAATTTGTGTTTAACCGCCTTCTCATTGGCTTTCTGGATTCAGTGCACTTTTTAGTCGTTTGAACATTTGTGAGCTGTAGGTCTTTTGGGGAATAGAGGAAAGACCTATGTGTCTGCTTCCAGTGAAGTGTGTGTGAACCTAGAGATGATTTTTCAATATCGGTTCCCCGGGCATCGCTAAAGAGCTCCCTGCAATTTTCAGGTCATTAGAAAATGATAGAAGAAAGTTGAACGCGCTGGTAAGAAGCTTCCTGTTTCTTGCTGGTCACAGTATGTCCCTCTGCTCCAATCCTCTCTCATGATCCACCAGGGCAAAAACAAACATGAATATACAAAAAGAAGCGCGCAGAGAACTCTATTAGATTAAAATTCCTTTAACATTCCATGTAGTACATAAAAAAACTTGCATATTGTAAAATGGCATTGCTAGCATCCGTCCCCCGCATCACAGGCTGCTGGAAATGCGGGACCCCCGGGTCATTTCCTAGGTCTGCTCTCTGCTCCGCTCTCACTAGAGTACCAAATGGCCACTTTGCCAGGGGCAGCCGAACTGCAAGTCCCAGAGTGCACCGCGGGTGGTGTGAATCTCGCAAGAGCTGCTGCCTAGCTAGAGCAGCGTTTCCACAGATTCACAGTGAACGGGGGAAGAATCAGTGTCCCGACGGGTAATCTCACCACGTCCTGCACTTGGACACTGACACAGCCTTAGTTCCTCTTCGTGTTTCGTGTTTTTTTACGCTTCGTCAGGAGGTATTTTTGCGTGCTGGGAACTGTCCCCTTTATATGGGACAGATCTTCCTATTGGCCTAGATATTAAGACTGACAATGCAGCCATTGGACAATTGCTCCCATTTACACACAAGATTAATTGACAACATTAACATACATCCACAAAGAACGTATTGCACATTATAAACACATAAAAACAATAAAATATAAATAGCTAAAAAAGACTGTACCCAGGAAAAGTGATAGGAAAATGAAATCCTATTAAACACTTTCCTATTAATCTATCAATCACATTGGCACCTAGCCGAATCCATAAAAATTCCTACCCCAATTTAAAATGTTTAAAAAACCCTTAAAATTAAAAAAAAAAACATTTAAAATTTAAAAAAAAACTTCATATATCCAAGATCTTAACCTAAAAATGCCTGAGAAGAACAGTAGAGAATCCCACGAAACCCCCCATTTTAATTCAAAAAGGGGTGGAGCTCCAATTGTTTATTCAATCACAAAAGGGGTAGAGTACTGTAAATGGCACAGTGGTAGGTAATTAAACAGTAGGAACCAACTGGGGGGAATGAAAAGGGCTGAATGTACCAACTTCCCCTCCCTTAGCCACAAACAGTAGAAGGTAAGTATCCTCCCTGCTGTTATGCCCTGTGTATGCATATATAATGGGTTGCAATGACTGTGGCTGCAGGAGTGTTGAAACAACACTCAAAGTGAACTGTGCTAAGATGTATTTTACATCCCTTGAAGAAGCGCCTTCATGATGCTGCTGTCGTGATCGCTGCACTAGACTACCATGGGCATCTAAGTGCTATTGGAAGCATTTGCTTAATAGCCTGTTGAGTCTGCGACCACACTGCACAGTTTGTGAGATTGCTGTGTTACAGCTGATATGCGCACTTCTCACACTACAACAGCACAGCAATTATCCTAGTAGTTTTTAGTCATTCTACAGCTGACATTATGTACTAATGAGGCTTAGCACAGCTCACTTTGAGTGTAATTTCAGCACTCGTGCAGCCACAGTAAATGCATCCAGCTATATATATGCATACACAAGGCATAACAGCAGGGTGGATACTTACCTTCTACTGTTTGGCTAAGGGAGGGGAAGTTTGTACATTCGGCTCTACCTGCCTAACCATGGACTTTACATGTTTAGCATACTTATCATGAGTATGGATATCCTTTAATATAGTACAAATTGTAGAGTGGTCGTGGGAGGGAGGAGTTTGCCTAGGAGCTCCCTTCCTCTTAGTAGGCCCAACAGCCTATTTTTGTTGGGCTATCCAGCCTGGTTACTACCCCATTCTAAGGGATAGTCACGTGAATACTATATTTGACCTTCCATTTTTGTAGCTCTATTTTTCAGTTACGATATACTATTGTGAGCTTCCTTTTTTTGCACCCTGGAGTCTTTTAACACCCAATATTTTAACTTTATTTTACGATTAAAATAGTTTTTATAGATCATTACATTTTTGGGATATTCCGAGCTCTGCCCTTTCCTATTTTGGCTTTATTACACTATTATACTATGTAGTGTGATTGAGTGCTGTTATATAAGGAACCTCACTGGTCTACTGTCCATTCTTGGGTCTGTTGCTTACAGTATCTGACTTGTCTATTGCACCGTTCACCCTATTTGACATACATTTATAAAAGTTAGTAGTGCTGGTGTCCTATTTTGTTGTCAATCCCAAAGGGGTCCTACTACATAACGTGTATATCCAAAACTGTTCTCGCAGGAGAAGTTTTAGATCCCTATCTCCCTTCCTAACATCTCTCTTACCCAATTCTAAACCTCTAAAATGAAAACCTTCCGCTGACCCACCATGATGGTCAAGGAAGTGCTGAGCCAAATTATGGAACTTTTCCCCCCCCTTTATTTTAAAGGCCTCTTGCATTCTTAATGCCACTGACATGTTCCCCATTTCTTACCTTTAACGGTCTAATGGTTTTCCCAACATAATATTTATTGCAGGGACCGTCGATGACATAGACTACAAAATTGGTAGTACAGGTGATATATTCACCAATTTTGTATTCTTTCCCTATTCTGCCATCTTTAAAGATTTTCTCTTGCGTCATGTATTTACACATGACACATTTCCCACACCGATAATTCCCAATTTGCTTCCCTAGGACATTATCAATAGAACTGCTTTTATTGAGTGGTTTCAGGGCACTAGGTGCTAGTATACTTTTAAGGTTCCTAGCCTTTTTGAAGACTCCCATGGGTTTGGGTGGTGAGGTATGTCAGAATTGGGTCCATTTGGAGAACCTCCCAATGTTTATAGATAATTTTCCTTATATTGGTTTCCTGCTTACAATAATCTGTAATAAACATTGGCATTTTATTTAAAGTCTGAGTTTTTCTTTTTATCCTTTAGAATTAACAATGTATCCCTAGGCCTTAAACTGCTGTTCCTCATGGAGTTTTGTATTACATAGACATTAACCCTTATCCAAAAATCACTGTTTAAGGACCTCTGTTTGTTCCTCACAGTCGAATGGCTCCAAACAATTCCTTCGTATCCTCATTAATTGTCCATATGGTATGTTATTGAACCATTGCAGAGAATGATTACTTGTGTAATCCATGTAGGAATTCACATCTACCTGTTTAAAGTGGGTTTTGGTTACAATGCGATGATCCACTGCCTCCAAACAAAGATCTAAGAAGTGAATCCCTATGGTACTGATCTCACTACTAAAGACAATATTCTGATCATTGCTGTTCAAAAAGGAGACTCACTTTGTCAGGTCTTTACCGGACCGGGACCAAATGATCAGAATATCGTCAATATATCTACCAAAATACACAATGTTGGCTGAATTTGTTGTTGATCCATACAAACTCCTCCTCCCATAGACCCATAAAGAGACCTGCATAATTTGGAGCAAATCGTGTACCCATAACCGTCCCATTGGTCTGGATATAGTACTCTCCCTCAAACAGAAAATAATTATGATGTAAAATAAACATAATGTTATCAATAATAAATTCCCATTTGAAAATGATACCAAATACTGAAGAATTTACAAAGCATCTGATCTCGGACGTGCTATTAGAGAGGGTTGGGGTTCCTTACAATGCATCTGATCTCAGATGCGCTATTAGAGAGGGTTTGGGGATCTTTACAATGCTTCTGATCTCGGACGCGCTATTAGAGAGGGTCGGGGTTCCTTACAATGCTTCTGATCTCCGGTTTTCACAATATAATTATAGTGTTCCTTAACCAAAAAAACTATATATAAAAAAAACCTGCTGTAACATGTTGCCTGTGCTGATAAATGGAACTAACATCCAGCACAGGGACCTACCTGGCGGTCTGTATCATGTACCTCGTATGTCATTTCTTGTTTGTACTCTCCCCTAAAGAAAACAATCTGAACAGAAGAAGGCACTCTGCCATTAACATCACCACTGGGCAATTATATGATCGAGATTTGCCGGCAAGTCAGCTGCACTGCACCTTCTGGCACCTAAGGAATGAATCCAAAATACTGTGTAGGAAGAGGATTAATATTGTGAACCCTTATCCTTAGAAATATTTAAGTTGCCATGAAGTGAGTGTACTTTGCTAGGTAACAGTCTGCATCTTGTAATAGTAATATAAAAACAGCTTTCTAACATTAGTTTGGGCTAGGTGCATTTCAAAGCTGCAAACATATATTTGTTTGCAGCTTTGAAATGCACCTAGCCCAAAATAATGTTAGAAAGCTGTTTTTTAATTTAGTGACATTAATACACCTCAAAGAACATTGTGAGATTATAAAGATAACTTTTTCTGATAAGACCGTTTTGTATTATGCATAAAATAACAGCTCTGAGCTGCCTGGTAGAGATTGCAAAGTGAGAAGAAGCAGAAGTTACCGTGTGAGCTCTACTGCAGTCTGGGTCGATTAGATAAGAACTGCAATAAAATCATAAACTAGTAAATATTAAGTTTGGTAATCTGCATATATGGACATCATGTTAAGCTTACGTATAAAATAGGAGGGGAACTACACCTTTTTTAGTTTGAGTTGGTTTATATGTGGCTAAGGCCTCGGACATGGTCAAAAAGAACGTGCTGAGGGGAAACATTATCCCTATCAGTGCGGCTTTAGACGGCGCGTGTGGAATTTCAGCCGACAGATCAATTTTACTTTTCCCACTGAGGTAAGCGCAGGGCCGGTCACGTGACTGCCAGAAGCCAATAGCAGTCCGTGCCGTGGCGCCCTAGCCCCGCCTCCCGGCCCGGCACACAAGCGTGCTCGCTGACGCTCATGCAGGGACACGAAAAATCTCCTGCTTGAGCAGGAGAGCATGAGCGTCAGCGCTGCCCAGCGCTCTTCATCTCACCATGTCCCAGGTCTAAGACATGAGTACTGTCTGATTTGTGATCTTAATTGCTACATCCTCAAGTAGTTTTCATACTGATGTATATACAGACGGGCCTCGTTCATACTGCAGGTTCCGTTTCCTGGCACCGCCAAAAAGCGAAAAAATTCAAAAAGCGAAACCGGCAATTTTCGGCTTCTGCACATGCGCAGACTTGCAGTTCCCTGTTCTGCGCATGCTCGACCTCGGCCGTCCACGTTCTACGCATGCGCAGACATGGCTGCCCCCTTCTCAGTACCGCCATAAAATGGAACAAGCGCCGAACGTAATGAACATAGGTATACTG
This sequence comes from Ascaphus truei, assembly GCF_040206685.1. NCBI lineage: Eukaryota > Metazoa > Chordata > Amphibia > Anura > Ascaphidae > Ascaphus > Ascaphus truei. Next base: position 16,921,489 of record NC_134483.1, read on the forward strand.
TACGTTGGGAAACGCCGTATGAGTGAAAAGCGGGCCGTACTGTAAACAAATATTTGAGGGAGCTATAGAAGTTGTGCACTCCTGTGACTTATTTTACAAACCCTGTGATCCCAGCAGTTCCACAACAGCTGCAACATTTATACTTTGTCATGAGCCAAGTGACATTGATTGCATGTAACATGCAAGTTATCATTCTGTTGCATGACTGGCTTTTAGGTTAGAAACGGCCCGATTTAAATGGAAAAAACGCACAAATGTTTTTAATGGGACATACGTTATTTGTCTAGCATTTATTGGGCATGCACACATCTAATATTGAAATAACCTCCTGATGCCAGTGCTGTAGAACGTGAACAATTTGTAGTGTCGGCATAATGGAAACAAAAGTGAAATTACAGTTAAAATGATAGAGTTTTTGCAAATGTCAGGACTTTGACTTTATGTATAATACAATCCCCCATGTGATGTGCTACAAGTAGTTTACATGTTTGGGTCTCTGAAGTTGTATTAGAAGATGCTGCCTGGGGAATGCTTTGTTCTCTGCTTGGAGTCCTTGACAGTTGGTTCTCTTGTACTTTGATCCACAATATGCAACAATTGTTTACATTGTGAAAACTGTTAGGCACTTGGTTTGTTAGGCTGCACTTATAAAGCCGGCGACGCGACCGATGACATCACCTGTCACCATTGCGATGAGTTGTATTTGAAGTTTAGGCGACGTAGCTGGCTGCAAGGCCAGCAACGTCATAAAAGGGGAGGGCAGAAGAACGGAGAAGCTCCTGATTGGTCACAAGGGGAGACCGTTACCCATAAAATATCAATGACTACCACATTTCTGGTAGCACTGTTGCTCCGTCGCTGTCGCGTGCACTATAGGCGACGGCGACAATGCATTTGTTTTGTCGCGACTTCGCCAGCACTATAAGCACAGCCTTAGGAAAACATAAATCTACATTTATTGATGAGACCCATATCTTGCTTTCTATGTTGGGAAATATTGATGTCCAGTTTTTGACATGTAGGAATGCGCACCAGTAAAGGCGACTTACAAATTAAATGGAGATATATTGGGGGAATCCTTGATGTAGAAGGTTTTAGGAGTGCTTGTAGACAGCAGGCTTAGCAATAGTGCCCAATGTCATGCAGTAGCTGCAAAGGCAAACAAGATCTTATCTTGCATCAAACGGGCAATGGATGGAAGGGAAGTAAACATAATTATGCCCCTTTACAAAGCATTAGTAAGACCACACCTTGAATATGGAGTACAGTTTTGGGCACCAATCCTAAGAAAAGACATTATGGAACTAGAGAGAGTGCAGAGAAGAGCCACCAAATTAATAAAGGGGATGGACATTCTAACTTATGAGGAGAGGCTAGCTAAATTAGATTCTTTTACATTAGAAAAGAGGCGTCTAAGAGGGGATATGATAACTATATACAAATATATTCAGGGACAATATAAGGAGCTTTCAAAAGAACTATTCATCCCACGGGCAGTACAAAGGACTATGGGGCATCCCTTAAGGTAGGAGGAAAGGAAATTTCACCAGCAACAAAGGAAATGGTTCTTTGCAGTAAGGGCAGTTAAAATGTGGAATTCATTACCCATGGAGACTGTGATGGCAGATACAATAGATTTGTTCAAAAAAAGGTTGGACATCTTTTTAGAAAGGAGAGGTATACAGGGATATACCAAATAAGTATACATGGGAAGAATGTTGATCCAGGGATTAATCTGATTGCCAATTCTTGGAGTCAGGAAGGAATTTATTTTTCCCCTTAATGGGGTTTTTTGTTTGCCTTCCTCTGGATCAATAAGTATAGATATAGGATAAAGTATCTGTTGTCTAAATTTAGCATAGGTTGAACTTGATGAACGGAAGTCTTTTTTCAACCTCATCTACTATGTAACTATGTAACTTCCAAAAACGTTGGGAATGTTTTGCTTTCTTGCATATCATTTTAATATTTTTACCTTTTGGTAGCGCAGTGCTTAGTTTGATGTGCTAGAAGTCGTGATGTTTTTTGGTACGTATTTGTAATCTTGCCAGTTTTTGGCCTGTGCTTGTGCTGAGAGAAGGCCCATTTGTCCCTCTGTGAGGACTGCATTGCATGGACTTGGCAGTTTACGCCCTCTTTGCCATGGCAGTGCTTCAACCTTCCCGACGACAGGAGGGTGAGAGGACAACTTGTATCTCTCCAGTGGTTGGATTGTAGCTAGGTTTTTTTTCTCTTTAAGTTGATGTATGTACACAGAAGTACTCATAAGTAGGTATGACCATGAGTTATGTTTTGTTACGTATACGCTCTTGTTTTCTCCACTTAGAGAAAAATGTTAATCTTCCTAAATTTAAAAAAAAAAAATTCTGCCCCCCCCCCCCAAACTCTACTTAGCTTATGCGCTCTCCCCTGTTTTTCTGTACTTCTGTTTTTCTTCTGCCTTGTAGAAAGAGAACTGGCGCACATCCAAAGGAGTGGGTCCCAAGGTATAGTGAAAAATATCCTTTATTTAATCCATAAAACAAACGGAGGTTAGCACCCTCCTACGCGTTTCGTATACACCCGTACACTTTATGAAGGAGTACTCCTTGATAAGGTGTACGGGTGTACATGAAACGCGTAGGAGGGTGCTAACCTCCGTTTGTTTTATGGATTAAATAAAGGATCATTTTTCACTATGCCTTGGGACCCACTCCTTTTGGCTGTGCGCCAGTTCTCTTTCTACATTGCACCAGCACTTCAACTCGGCCGCACGCCTTTCAGGACATTGAGATTGGGCAATATGCGAGTGTTAATCCATCATTGTGTTACATTGTTAACCAAGGGACCATCCCCATGAGGAATACATAGGGGCTTTATTGTTAGCCCTATCTTCAGGGATATCCTGGCACCACAGGGCTATATATCTGTATTACCACTAGCCCCACTCTGTGCCAATTTGCATTTTGTGCATGAAATGGATCCAGCGCTGGAGCGCATTAATCACTAACTGTCCCTTCTGCCTTGTAACTGCTTGGTGATCACAGGAGGGTACAGAGTGGGGAGAACTAAATTGGACTCTCCTTATGCCCTGTTAACACCAGCTCGTCCCTATGCCCATCTGTTTGTTGAACCAAATGAAGGTACACCGTGACACTGCAGGCCTGGCCTCAGGTAGAAGGTAATGGGAGCCAGTATACGGTGACACTGCAGGCCTGGCCTCGGGTAGAAGGTAATGGGAGCCAGTATACGGTGACACTGCAGGCCTGGCCTCAGGTAGAAGGTAATGGGAGCCAGCATACGGTGACACTGCAGGCCTGGCCTCAGGTAGAAGGTAATGGGAGCCAGTATACGGTGACACTGCAGGCCTTGCCTCGGGTAGAAGGTAATGGGAGCTAGTATACGGTGACACTGCAGGCCTGGCCTCGGGTAGAAGGTAATGGGAGCCAGTATACGGTGACACTGCAGGCCTGGCCTCGGGTAGAAGGTAATGGGAGCCAGTATACGGTGACACTGCAGGCCTTGCCTCGGGTAGAAGGTAATGGGAGCCAGTATACGGTGACACTGCAGGCCTGGCCTCAGGTAGAAGGTAATGGGAGCCAGCATACGGTGACACTGCAGGCCTGGCCTCAGGTAGAAGGTAATGGGAGACAGAATACGGTGACACTGCAGGCCTTGCCTCGGGTAGAAGGTAATGGGAGCTAGTATACGGTGACACTGCAGGCCTGGCCTCGGGTAGAAGGTAATGGGAGCCAGTATACGGTGACACTGCAGGCACTGGCAGAAATGAAGTTGGAGTAAAAATTGCTATTTTAATGAAATGCAAAAACAAGACTGTCACTGGACTTCTAAAAAGACAAAGTTGATTTCCCTTTAAATATGTATGTATGTTGGGTTATATACAAGCACCATGATTAAAGCTCATTTCTGAAAGCTTTTTC